>NW_016108008.1:263981-356072 GCF_001604975.1 Cebus imitator
GCATTTTAGGTTTTGGAATACATGTGAAGAACATGCAAAATAGTTGCATAGGAACACACGTGGCAGTGTGATTTGCTGCCTTCCTCCCCATCACCTACATCTGGCATTTCTCCCCTTGCACAGGTGAAATCAGATGTATCAAGCTACTGTAATTTGTAGGGGTGAGTGTGGAATTTTCCAATCAAGACTCAGAAGCAGAAATAACTTCTATGTCTAATAGTGATAAAATGTGTTTTACTTTCTCTAACTCCAAATGCTTAAGACTTTGTGCAACAAAAACTGAAGTACTCTAAGGGGGTGGATGTAAAGAATAATGTTAATCGTTGCAACCATCAGTCAAGAGTCCACCCTGAATAAAATATCTCTAATAATCAAAACAACCTTGTCAGATAGATTTGTTATCATTAATTTATAGATGACAGAACCAGAGGGAAGAGAATGGTGTCTGGCTACAGGCGGCCTGGGAGCCTGGACTTAATAGTAGGTCCCAGTGGAGATACGAGAGTGAAAGACACAGTTGTCATTGTCCTCAAGGAATGTGTGTCCAGAAGGGGAGAAGCACATAGACACAAAGTGAAAGCAGCAAGGGCAAACCATGGGCTGCAGTTGGATCACCAGAGAAGGACAGGGAGCAGCAAAGGTGTGCTTGCATTTTGAACAGAGTAGGATACTTCATAAGTGCTTGTGAAAATGCACTGAATTAAACTAAATTACAAGCCAGGTAATGGTAACCATTGGAAGAAAGGCATGGAGGACAAAATGAAATGTGAAGCAGAGATGAGACAGGTCTCACTGAACAGAGAGTGATGACAAAACAGTGGAGCCAGATTATGAAATGGGACACAGAAGTTTGGATTTGATGCAGGAATAGCATGGAGCTATTATAGGTTCTTGAGCAGCGGTGAGGCAGGAGGAGAGAGGGAATATGCAACAGTGAGGCTGGTGGGAGAATGTAAGATGGCTCTCAATGGGAAGTAGCTAGAGTTGGGAACCTCAGGAAGATTCTATGGTCAGGTGCACCTATGTAGGCTAGAATAGGTGGTAGCAATAGGATGACAAAGAAGAGTTAAGTTCTAAGCCATGTTTGGAAGGAAAAAATATATGTTCAAGGAATGGGATATGGAAGACTGGAGAGAGGAGTGTCCACTATCATCACAAAGGGTGACAACTGTGTCCAAAATTGTCACAAAGCCTTGAAGTGGAACACCAGAGCAGAAATATTGATACATGTGAAGGAGTTAGGGGAGGAGGGGGAGACATGTTAATTTGGACCACATTGAGTTTGGCCTGACTCCCACGTGGTTGCAAGGATTCAGGGTGCATCCGTAACAAGTGTAGGAGCTCCGGGCAGGGATTGCTGTGAAGGACTGCAACTCTCCAGGCCACTTGTGCTGCCTTATCATTGGTTCCTAAAGAAAGGTCAAAAGCAAATACTTAAAGAAATTCCCCCAAATTATCTCAGCAACTCCTCGCTCTCCTCCAGTCACTCTTCCCCCATTTCCCCAGTTCTCAGTTGCCACACGGTCAAAGCGAAGCTATAAGTGAAAAATGTCTTGGATGATTTCCAACTCTGTAGGGCACAAGCTTAATGGAGGAGATTTCTCTTTCCTCGGCATTTGTAAGGAACCAGGCCAAATCTTCTGGGATGGAAAGGATTATTAAATCTGGAAGGGGCTTTAGAGACTGATTGTATTTAATCCAACTCCTGGGTTCACAGATGATGAGACTGAGGCCAGGACAAGGGAAGTGAATCTTCAAGAAAACAGCCATTCCCTCCCCGATATGGAAAGAACCAGTTTCTCCAACAAGGTGCTGGGGCAAAAAGAAGGGAAAATATAGCAGTCACTGCCCTTGAGGCACTTGCAGTTCAGCAAGGCTGTTTTAAGAGGAGAAGTAATTCTATTCTAGAATTCTGGAAGCAATTTGAGAGTAGAGTACTTCTCCTTGGGTGGGCATGTTAGAGAAGGCTTTCTGGAGGAAATTGTGCCTTAGCAGAGTTTTAAAGAATAAATAGGAACTTGCTTGGTAAGAGATAGAGAAACAAAGTAAATGCATTTCAAGCAGAGGGAACAGAATTTATCAAAGTAAAGAGACTTAACACTCTGCGGTGCTTGGAGTTACTACAAGGGATAAATAATTTTATGGTAATTGATGATAGAGGAGGAACTGCTAGAGAGGCAGGCAGAACACTGCTAGAATTTAAAGTTTGGGGTGGGGTCGTAATTAAAACACGGAGCAGATATCCGCAAGGTCTTGAGTGATTTTCTAAAGAGTTACAGTCAGAACCAGAGATATAAAAAGTGCTACAGAGCAGAGGTAAACTTTTTCAAAAGAGCCAGACAGTAAATATTTTAGATTTGTGGGCCATATGGTCTCTGTTGCAAATAACTCTGCCATTTTAGCATGAAAGCCATCACAGATCATATATAAACAAATGACTGTGTTCCAATAACACTTTATTTGCAAAAACATGTGGCTGGCCCATAGGGTATAGTTTGTTAATCCTGCTATAGAGAAATTCTGAGATCCTGAAATCACTCTCCTAAAGATGTCTATATCCTAATCCCGGCAACCTGTAAACATATGCTGTTTTATGACAAAAGGTAGCAGACGGAGTTAAGTTTGCTAGTGAAGTAACCTGAAAATAAGGAGATTATTGTGGCTTATCCATTCGGGCCTGATGTAATTGAAAGTGTTCTTAATGCTGAAGAGGGAGGCAGAAGGTTTAGTGTCACAGTGATGGGAGGTGAGAAAGGTCTGACCAGCTATTGCTGCCTTTGAGGATGAAAGGGCGCCAGGAGCCAAGGAATGCACGCAACCTCTAGAAGCTGGATGAGCAGGAAAATGGATGTTCCCTCAGAGTCTCTAGAAAGAAACACAGCTTTGCCAAAACCTTGGTTTGGGTTGTTTTAAGCCACTAAGTTTATGTAATTTTTACTGCAGCAATAGGAAATGAATAAAACACCCATGTGAGCTAAACCTTCTAAATGTTTTGAAGAAACCCAAGTCTACAGAATGAAGAATGCAGATTCAACAACCACTTAAATGCCTCATTTAGATGAAAAGAGAAGGTTAAAGAAATCTGGATTTAGATGTGAGGAAATCAGGCAATGCTTTCCAGGAGTGTTTAAAAGGAGATGCTTTTACAATTGAAAAAGCTTTAGAGATCCCTGATGAAGAATAAGGGGCACTGAGGTGAATTTCTCTCTTTATTTGTGTTTCTCTAGAGGTTCCCAGACCTATACGTTTGAGGATTTATACATAAGGAAGAGAAGCTCTGCGTGAATGTGAAGATGAAGGTCTCAGAGCAGGTTCCTATATGCGGTGCTCAGAGTGGGGAAGTGGCTGTCAGAAATCAGCCCTGACTTTCTATTCTACTGGCATTAGGTCACCCTCTGTCTCCACTCTGTGCCACTGTACCATTTACGTCATGGGGAATACACTCTGCTGCTTTAAAATGTGTGTTATGAGAGAAACGAGAAAATGATGCTGGTGACATTTGACAAAGTAGACAGCATTCCAAAGATGAACTTGAGCAGGCCTGGCATGCACATGCTGTATTAGGGTCACTTCAGAGACTGCTGCTGCTGGGCACTCGGAGTGGGTCAACAGAGGTCAAAGGCTCCCAGCCAGAAGTTCTCTCAAGCTACCTGCCACAGCTGCGGGTGGAGGTTGTGGATTCTACGCTCCCTTCTGCACAGCAGACATATTGAAAGGAAAGGCCTCCTCACAGCACCTAACAGACTGCTTTCTGCTTCATAGATGGAGTCACTGCAGAGTGGCTGATTATCTGGTAAAATGAGGGAGACAGTGAAGGCACATCTTTTCATAATAATAATGATTTGTATAAATTTGTACATTTCAATATGAAAAACAGTCTCACATTGTCTCAAATTATCCTCATTGCAATGCTATGATGTCAGTATTAGCAGACCCATTTCCCTGATAAAGAGAATGCGTTTCGCAAACATTGAGTGACTAGCTAGAACTCCGCAGCCAGTAGACGGAAAAGTTGAAGCTTGATCCCAGGTTTTTATTTTTTAGGTTGGAGCTCAGCTGCACTCCATAACTGGTCCCCTCTTCTTTCCTTCCTTCTCTTTCTCTCTCTCCTGAAAATCTTGAGTATCTACTCTGTACCAGATAACACCATCCAAGATCCCAAGGATACAAAATTAATTAAGGCAGGTTCAATACCCAAAGATAACAGTTCAACAGCGGAGAGATACATGTTAATGTATAAATTGTGATGCAACCTAATATTAAGACATTTACAGAGCACTCAATATGGGCAAAGCACTATACCAAAGACTTCACATACTGTTAATATCTAATATGTGATAAAGTAGGTATTATTGTCCCGATTTTACAGATAAGAAAACAGGTTTAGAGTCATTAAAGATCTAGTAAGTGTCAGTCAGGATTCACATTCTCTCTTGACTCCAGATCTTATACTCTTAGCCAGTATACTAGACATAAGCTTTAGCACTTAGCTGTACAGTGGGACAGTGTGAGAGCAATGGAAAGATGGCTTGACTGCCCAGGGCAACTAGAGAAGAATTTTCCTCAGAAGTAGGACATGTGCAGCACAGGAAAATTAGCTTGGTCATTAAAGATCAAAGATGATCTTTAAGGTCAGTTTCTACTCTAAAATTGAATATGAGAAGAAGGTATCCTAGAAATTGAATTCCACTTAAAGATACTTTTTTTCTGAGTAACTATTACATGCAAAGCATTGTCCAAGGGATTCCATGGAGAATAAGATTCAAGCCCAACTCTAAAGCAGATAACAAGCCTCCATTTTCATGGAGAGAATGGAGGTGAGGCCACTTCTGCGGGCAGTGTAGAAGAGAGGAAAGTGGGTATTGAGAGATTTCAGTTCTAGTCCCAGCTTTGTCACCAACTCACTCTAGAAGAAACCCCCTTAGCCTTTATGAGCCCTAGTTCTTTAGCTGTGAAACGTGTGTGTTGTACCAGATGACCTATAGAAGTCTCTTTCTGCTCCAACGTTCCATTATTCTAAAACTCATCAAGGAAGTATAGAAAGGCACAAGGCTTACCTGGGAATGTGTGAGTGGAGAGGAAGAGAGTAGTTCCTCCATCAGAGGACCTCCCACATGAGGCTCCTTTGACACCTGAATTTTGTAGGTGCCCAGAGGTATAATCTACCAAGGTTCCAAGCCTGCTGTTGTCAGCCTGGAAGAATTTCCATAAATAATGAAATAACCAAACAGTGGGAGACCCTGGCAGGTGTCCCAGGAGGTCAATGTTTGCCTTGCACATCGACAGCACTAAGTGACTGCTTGAAGCCATTATACTATTATTATTGCTATTATCATAATAGAGTTATGGTAACTGACACTATTTATTGGTATAATTCTGAGCACAAGGTGCCATGAGGGGTTCATTTCTTGCAATTACCTGTTCCTCTACATGAGTCTAACAAGTACTATAATCTCCATTCTGGAAATGAAATCTATGGCTCCAGGAGATAAATGACTTGCCTCAAGTCACACAGCCACTAGTGAGTGGCAGAGCGTGTACTCTCATCCAAGACTGTCTGATTCCAAAGGCAAACTTCTTCTTCACCTGGCTAAACTTTGCTGCAATCTGTGGTGCTATGAATCTGGGTATTCCCCCTTCACGTTGACCTGCAATGAGCAACTGAAAAGGATTTACAGCAAGTAAGAATCATACCATACTCTTGCCTTACAATTTGGAAAGTGCTGCCTTATACACCACATCATCTGATTTGCACATCAGCCTGGGGAACTAGATGGAGCATTATCTCTATTTTAGAGAAGAAGAAACTAAGTCTCAAGGGAGGTTGAGCAACTTGGAGATTTTACAAACCCATTCGCAATATTAATCATGTATTTGTCTGATTTTCTAACTGCTCTGGAACATCATTTTTTAGAACATTACATCTTGTGTCTTAAAGCGTATCTAGTTATTATATTTGTATTGCAGAATGGTTAGCATAGAGTTTTCCCAGAGAGATACTACTGAAAGGCAGATGATGTTTCCTTAAATCTTCTTCCAGGACTAAGTGCACGTCATTTCCAAACAACTAAGAATAGTTTGGTGAATCCTGAAGTTCCAAACACTCATAATGACACAGGTTATTTTGTTTGTTTGCTTCAAAATGTCACTGTGTTCATTGAACCCTAGCCTCTTTCCTGAATCAACAATGTATATGTAAACTGCACTAAATTTTGAACCTATTTTTTCTAATTACAAGGCTGTTTGTAGTACTATAAAGTAGAACATACAGAGCTTTCTTATAATTTTCTAATAAATATATCTAAATGCAAAGTTAACATAACTCTGTATATACCAGAAATATATCTTGCCCACACTTTCTATCCAATAAAAATGCACAGAAACAAACGTACATGATCTTTTGTTTATGGGCCTCACATAATGGGACTCTTTTCTCATTAGAAAAGGAAGTAACTATTTGCAAGGTTGTATTAGTGGTTAAATCAACTGGAACAACTGTGGCATGAAACAACAGGAATGAATCTCATAAGCACAAATGTGGAGCAAAAAATGCCCAGATGTTAAAAAGTACATTAAATAGTATGATTTAATGTATTTTAACAAACACTAATCTTTGATATTAAGTCAAGATGTCAAGACGGTAATTACCTTCAGGGGTTAGTGACTAGGAGGCATTTCCAGGGGCCTTCTATGGAATTGGCAGTCATCTATTTTTTTGGTCTGGGTAGTGGTTACATGGATGTGTTCATTTTGTTAAAAGTCACTGATTTTTACACTTGTGATTTATGCACTTTTCTCTCTGCATATGATACTTCAATAACAAGTTTCTGGAAAAAAAATCATGATCTCTTTAATTCCTTGTGCCTTGATATCCATAACCAGCGTTTTGATTCCTCTTCTGTCACCAATGCTTCATTTTGGAGCTTATCACTGGGTTCCAACTCTTATCCATCTCTATTTCTGAAATTCCTCATCTGACCTCAACTACCTTATCTGCCCAATTTTGCATTTCCTTCCTGGTTACTGGAGGCAACAGCAAGGCAGGGTTTCAAGTTCTCCCATTTACAGTTGTGGGTCTTTGTGTACCCAGTTTACTCAATCTTAGTTTGAGGATCTCTATCTGTAAATTTGGGGTAGTAATGGTTACCTCACAAGTTTATGATTTATTTAATTTTTTCTATTATTGCAAGGATAAAAAAATAATGTGTACAACATCCAGCAAAAGCCTGGCATAAAAGCACCCTCGGAAACCTGACCTTGGCCTTCGTCTTAACTCCTTCAGGCAGACAGACATTTGCCCAGTCTGCTTGACTCTTTACCTAATACTAATTCCATCAATAGTAATTAAAAACAAACAAACAAAAACAGTATTCACCACCACCTGGGAATTTCTGGAGAACTCCCATTGTTCTGCTTCCATAGTTGAACAGCATGGAGACTAGATTGATTAGGTCTACCACAAATGCACTACTCTGTCCTCAGCAAGGCCCTAAATTTGGGTTTACCATCTCTCCACTGATTCTCCAGTCATTATGTCAAGACATTCCTACTATTCACAAATTCCCATTCCCACTTCTATCCTCTCACTTTTAACCAATAACTTAACCTTCTACCTCACTGATGAGATAAAGGTCAATTTGAATTCCATCCACCTCCCCACTTTGTGCTGTGGAGGCTTCTTTATTTCTACTTTAACCATCCACTTCAGTGTCCTCATGGTTCCTGTTCCTCTAGCTCCTCTAGTTTCTTGCAGGACCTCCCCAATTTCAATTCTATCCTCTCTAATTTATAGCTTTACCCTCTTTCTCTCCATGGCTCTCATGGCTTCCACCTACATGTGCGTTTTTTTTTTCTCCTATCTAACAACAACCTGAAAGCTTTTCTTTAGGCCCTGTTTCAATGATATTCTTTCTCCTTTTACTGCCACCTTCCAGAAAAATGATTTTGAATTCTGTTTCCACTTCTGTACCAGCCCCTCACTCTGCTCTGTCTCTGTCTCTCTCTCTCTCTCATCCCAATGGTCTCCTAAATGTGAAGCTTAGTGGAGACTTCTTCTTAGTCCCCCTCGTCTCACTGTCACATTTGACTTATGAACTATAGCTCTTTTAGCTATCTCATTTGTTTTCGCAACTTCAAATGTTATTTTCATTTAGATGCCTCCCACATTATTATCCCTGATCTTTTACCAAAGTGCCACATTTGTATTTCTAGCTGATCACTGCGCAGCACCACACAATTATTCTACTTCTATAAACTCATCATAAGACAGCCGACCTTATGGATGAAACCCTGTTCAGGGAAAACAGGACATCAGATTTCCAAAAGTAGCTGTTTCACTAACGTACTGAGTGATCACAGGCAAGTCACTCCCACTGGATTTTCCTCTACACGAAACAAAGGGATTTGGTATTATCGTGATGCTTTTTGTAGCTATACATTCTATAATGCAATATTTACAAATGATTCTTAACCACTTACGGTCTACCGATTTGATTTCTCTGACTTCCATATTTTTATGAACGGCACCGTCTTTCTCCCAGACATATAAATTTAAAAATCTCAGCTTTATCTTCAACACCTCCATTTCTCTCAACTTCTACAACTCACCAGTTGGGAGGCTCTTGGGTTTCTATCTCAGAAACATCTACTGCATTCAGTACCCTCTTTCCTTTTGTCTTATTATAAAACAGAGTCAAGCCTTCATTTGAATAACTAGGACTTCTGCCGTCAGTCTCCTACTGGTCTCTAGGTTTTACACCATATCAGATTGCTTTTCTTTGTTTGTGACTCTTTTTACATCAAGTGCCAGCTCAAAAATTTAGACACCCACAAATTTTCGAAGGTATCCAATAAAGACAACAAATAAAATCCCTTAATTTGTTGTTCAGGGTTCGTGACAACCCAGGTCTAACATCTCATGCTCTTCTCCTTTAGCTATTCTCTGTTTCAACCACAGAGATGGACTTGTCACCAACACAAGTCCTGTTATATTCATCATATTGTCTTTGTTTGATTTGTTTTCCCTGGATGGTGTCTTCTATAATCCCTTATTGAAATTCTTGCCATTAATCAAGGCCCACATCCGTCTTCCTTGATTCCCATGCTGGATCTCCCCACTCAGAAACCCAGTCCATTGGGTACCTCTGTAATGGGCATTTATCATGATCCAAGTTGATTTTAAATGAGTTATGGCTGCTAATTTCTCCTGTTATACTTGAAGACAAAGAACTGTCACCTTTTATTCAGGAAAGTACTATTATTACAGGCTTGTGATAGAAGAAGAATAAAAAAATTAATTACTTAATATTGAGCTTAATATATGATATTTTAAAAGTCATAGGAAATCTGTTGTTAAAGAGAGACAAATTACTATCCCACGAGACAAGCAGAAAACAATATAAGATTTTCTGAAATATCAACAAATTAAATTGCTTCTGCTTTAGATTTGGATTTTGTTTCAGTACAGCTTTAAAGGAGCTGGAGGATATCAGACACAAATCACCCTGGTCCACCTTTTTCCTATGCATAAAATGTAGGATTGTCATATTTAGCCCCAAACAAACAAACAAGCAACAGGACACCTAGTCAAATTTAAATTTCAGATAAACAAGGCTTTTTTCCGCTATTATACTACAATTAGTCTTTCTACTAAAAAATTATCTGTTCTTTATGTGAAATTCAAATTTAATTAGGCATCCAATATTTTATCTAGCAACCCTAAATAAGAGGACTGTTTTTAGCTGTCTCTATGAGTCTTGCTTCTCCAACATTCTACGTTCAATAGCATTTTCAAAGAAGGGAAAGATAAAACTGCCTTGCTTCCTCTGCCTGCAGTTCTTTTCCTCTAGAATTTTGCATTCAGGTTTTAAGCTCAAATCTAGATTCCTTAAGCTTTTCCTGACCTTGGTCTAAAGCACCACTTTTTTTTTTGTTTTCCCTCTCAGGGATGTTAAATTTGTTCCTACATTTCATTTATAATATTCAAGAAAAAAAATACAAGTGAATTTACAGAGAGAATTCACTTGTGCTGTGGTCATTACAGTAGGTTTTTTTTAAATTGTACTTTGGGCTCTGGGGTACGTGTGCACATCCTGCATCCTGCAGGATTGTTGTACAGGTACATACATGCTGTGGTGGTTTGCTGTCTCCATCCCCGCCCCCGCCACCCACCCCCATCACCTACATCAGGCATTTTTCCGGGTGTTATCCCTCCCCATCCTACCCTCCCCTTTCTATTCCTTCCAGCCACCCCTTACTCCTTGCTTTCCAGTCACTCCTTATCCCATTGTTTTTATTGTCTGAAATTATCTTTTCACTTTTTTGGGCACATGCTCTTGTCTGTCTCTCACGTCCCTAGAGTGTCATCTACTGAGAGAAGGGCCTTCGCTGTCATCTTCACTGCTGTACACCAGCCCCTAGAATACTGCTTGGTACAGGAAAAGTTTAAATAACCAAACAACACTCTAGGTGCTAAAATGAATTTTGTGAACAGTGAGGACTGAGGAAGTCCACAGAAATAAAAGGTAAGTATGGGTTTATGTGATCAAGGAGGTAGTGGATTTTAGTTATGCTCTATAACAGTAGTTTTAAAAGAAAGTGTGAATTGCCTGAATAACGTGAGTGACATTTTCCAATTCTGTATGTCCCTGTTCTCTCCATTCTCCTCACTGGGCCTATAAGAATTTAGTGTGGGAGATGAGCACTGTGTTTAATGTCAAAAGGCTTCCCAGATTATTCTGATATGACCTCTCTACCTCATTTGAAGACATCTACCTTAAAGGATGGGTAGGATTGGGCTAAGCAGAAGGCATTAAGAATGGCATTGTCTGCATGGAAAAATGTGATGTGAGCACAAGCAGAGGAAAAGGAGCACTAGTATGAGGGAGTGTGGAAATACTGTGCAGATCAGAGCAGAGGTAAGGAGTTTGGGCTTTAGCTTATGAACAATGGAGAACACAGGAAAGATTTCCATAAGGAAATGAAGAGTGAAAACAGGAATTATTATCTGTAATTTTTACCAGGGTCAGGAAACTGTGATGTAGCAAACATGGCTGTCCACTTCTTTGTTTTGTAAATAAAGTTTTATTGAAACCCAGTCATGCTCTTTTGTTTTATATTGCCTGATGGTTTTTGCTGAAGGTTCAGCACAATGCCTGTAATGTCTATCTCTTGTCAAACTCTACAAGTCCTTTAAAATACTGCCATTGCAGAAATAACCTCACTGACAAGATTTGATGAATTCATTTTGTAGGATGATTACATTTATATACTTATTAACTCCTAAATCCTTGAAAGGATTTTGCACATGTAGGTACTAGGTTAAATGCTGGGTTCCATATCTTTATGAGTTGTGAGTCCTAGGTCTTGCTATTCATCTACCACATTTATTATATTCCATCTGCATGTGGTTCTGATATTTCAGTGGTGTGATGGAGTCTTCTAACCTGACAAAAAATAGAAAATTATTGTTATAAATAACCACAAAAGCAAGTTCAAGTCTCTTCCCAAAACTGATATCTGATAGCTAGAGCTTTGGCATGAAGCTTGGCTCTCAGCAGTAATATCAGACACATAAGCAGGCCAAGTATCATGACTAAGTTTCCTAGTAACTCCAAAAATATCCGCTCTTCCCTCTTTTCCCATATGGATATGCAAACACTAACCTCTATCCTTGTCACACTTCTAGTACTCTCTCAACTCTAAGGCTTACCTCTGGAAGTAATCTAACATTTTAGGCAAAGAGCTAGAGTTTTGGTTTGTTTGGTTTCCTGAGCGCCTCCTTCTGCAAATGGTACTGTCTTAGATGGCTCTGAAGGCTGGTCAAAGGGTACCAAGTTTCTGTTAGGAGGAATAAGTTATGGAGGTCTATTGTACACAACGGTGACTATAGCTAATCATAAGATACTGTATGCTTGAAAGTTGCTGAGAGAGTAGATCTTAAATGTTCTTACCACAAACAAAAAGCCTATGAGGTGACAGACTATATTAATTAGCTTGATTTAATAATTTCACTGTGTGTATATATATATAAACACCATGGTGTACACCATAAATATATATATAATTTTTATTTGTCCATTATACCTTAATAAAGCTGGAGGGTAGGGGAAGAGATTTCAATTCCCTCCTCGCCCCAAGGGTAATGTGGAAGCAAAACTTCCTCTTGACTACAGCAGATCCTGCAGCACTTTCTCAAGAAATGTTTACCTAGGGTCTACTGTGCAAGATGTTGTGGTTACCGTAGTGAAAAAATAACTACTCACGAATGACTTGTGAGTAAGTATTCTTAGTGCCTACATGGAGCTATATTCCAACACAGGCAATTAAATTAGAGTGGTGTGAACAGAGTGTGGGTGATCTTTAGATGCTGTGGAAACCCATAGGATGGCCACCTAGCAAGGCCTTGGGTCTTCTTAGAGGAAGTGGTTTCCAAGTGATAAACTAAAGGAGTTACACAGATAGAGGTTAGGGAGGGAAATCTCAAGAAGAGCAGGTAAGAGAAGAGCATCAGAGTCCATGTTGACAGTGCTTTATAATCAATTGTTGATCATCTCAGTATAGCCAAAAAGCCTTATGTAGATTTTAATCACTCTCTGATGTGTTGCACAAGAAAGCAAGAACTTTCGCTTTTATTCTGCTTTTCACATTGCCACCAAATCTTTTTGTGAACCCTGACTAGTCACTTTACCTCTGGGACATCAATTTCTCATTTGTCAAATGGGTTTAAGAATACGGCCCGTGCATGACTTTGCAGTAATTCAATGACACTACATGTGGGAAATTGCTTTGTAACCTCTAAAACACAAGACATTACTATTCTAATTCCAGCCACCACCCAGGCCACTCCCTGTTTCCATCCTCGATTGCCCATCCAGATTTGCTCAACAAATGAAAGCTAATTTTAATATCATCTGCTGACAGTAAATCAATCAGGTGAATGCCAAAAGACCAGTTTGTAGATTTTCCCAAGCTACTCAACGCCACAGCCTATGTGGTGGTAACATAACAGTAAGATGACCAGCAAGGACACATCTGTGATTCTTTTTAAATGTGGAAACTGGTACAGGCAAGAGTCTTAGGAATGTCACCCAGCTTGGGAACTGATGCTCAGAGAGGCTGGTTTGTGGATGAACCGTGCTTTTCCATTGCCTCCTCTCTCCAAGGACAGTGGGTCACTTCTGCTTCAGGCTCCTCTCAATTCCTCCAGAAATGAGTATAGGACAGACCACTGCAATTTGGAAGCAGTTTAGCTTTTCCCATTTTCACCCAGTGATGCTGCATTTGAATCTCTCTTTGCTTCTAAGTTGAACAGTTCAAACCTCTGTTATTCGAGAGGCTCATGGGCACTTTCTAGACACAGTCAATCAGTTGGCTGAGCAGTAAGCTCCAAGATTTAGGAAAAGCTTTCTCTAGAGTTATAAAAGCCCAATGAACATGTTACTTATATCTCTCCCATCATAAGTCATAACTTAGGAGAAGTTCAGCTGTAATCCCTTCAAGAAAAAGGTCTTTATAACTCACATGGATAGAAAAATCTGGCATTTGGGAAAGAAACTCAATTATGCCCACCGGAAGAAAAAGCCATAGGATGAATTCATGACCCAGTTTAGGCAGTATTTAAAATGAACTTTAGTCGTTTTAATTGTTACTATTCTATCATGAGGTTACATTTATATGCTTGCAATATTTTTTCTCGAATCCTTCTTGAATTAAAACAAATGTGGACAGGCAATCTGGTTAGGAAAAAAAAGCAACGTCCTAGTGGCAAGAAGCCTGGGGGTCTTGCCTCTGCTTTCATGTTTATAGTGTTAAGGGTCTTGACAAGTCACTAAACCTCCGTGTGCCTCAGCTTCCTCTTTGTGACACACAAATAATGTTGCTAGTCCTTCTTACCTCAGGATCAAATGGAGCAAAAATGACAACAAAATGAAAGTGAAAATGGTTTGAGTATCATGATCTCGAACTCAGTCTCCAAGGCCCAAACCTTTTACAGGGTTGAGAATAAAGGAGGCGCTTGGAAAATACTTGCTGATCAAATGAGGCCCTCCAAGTTGGATTCCTAAAATATTGAGAAATGAGTGTCCTTAAGTTATTAAAAATTACCCATATAAAAAACCTCTGCTTCTCTAATATTGGTAATCTGGTGAACACTGCAGCCGTGTGAGGCCTAGAATATACTTATAGCTGGTGCTATGGTTCATTTATGAGCACACAGGAACTTTTCCTCTAAGTGTCTCAGAGAGCCACACCACATGCGCATATGTGTAAACACACATACACACACATACTGACTCTCTTTTTCTCTCTTTACTAGAGAGAATATGGAGCCTGTTTATGATATTAATAGCTTAATCTTCAGAGTTCACCCACTTAAGTATTATTTATCATGAATGCTATGTTTGGGTGAGAAACCCGACTGAGAAAGTCAGGAAACTGGAGAATAAGCGAACTATGAAGAATGCATTTGGACACTGAAAATGGAACTGTATATGGCCAGGAGTGATTGCCTAATCCAGTCTGCATAGAGAGACTGCTCTGGCAGAGAGTCACCTTCCTAATGGACCTCACATCCTCAGGGAAATCAAAAACATAAGCCAGGGTGAAGACCTTGAGTTCAGGGTCTATGTCCAATTCATCTTTGTAGTCACAGCTACACACACACTGTAGGCATCCAATAAATGTTAGATGAATGCATGAATAAGTGAGTGACTGGGGAATGGAAAGAATTTTGGACTGGTAGTTGGAGATGTGGACTCTGATCCATCCTCTATCATCAGCTATGTGAGTGCAGGGAATTCACTCCAACTCTCTCTTCCTCACATATGAAATGAGAATCCTGGATAAATCAACAGTCCACAGTCAAAGTCCAGTAAATTGGCCGATCTCCGAGAAAGGAGATGGTGCCACACTTTTCTCTCCACCTTAATGTGGTTTTCAGGTCCCTTGGTGGGCAACAAGAAGTGAGTCCAGCCAGAAGTGATGCTCCAGGCTGCACTCAGGAATGCAGTCTGAGGTGCCAGAATTAACTAGCTAATATTCATTTCCATGGTCAGTATATCAGGAAGTCTTAAAGAAAGGGGAACTAAAATCAACAGAAAATTAATTTACTCAACGCGGCTACTGGCTTTTGATGCCCAGTCTGTTGCAGGGTGAGTCTGTCAAGTCTGACACTAAAATAGAACCTTTGAAAGTCTTCTCACATGGCTGAAGAAGGTGAAAGCAAGAACACTAGAGAGAAAGACATTCCCTGGATGTCTGTTTGTGCAATAGTGCCAATTTTTTCAATATGCATTTTGTTTGGTTTTAATATTCATGCCATTATTAATTCATATCATAAAATATAATTTTCCTTATAATATTTTCATTCTGTAATCTAATTCATTGTTACTAAAAAGTTCTACAAATCAATAAAGGCAGAAATAAGCATTTGATAAAATTTAATATCCCTTCATGATACAAACTCTCAACATGTTAGGCGTAGAAGGAACATACCTCAACACAAAACAGGCAAACACACAGCTAACGTCACAATGACTGAGGAAAAGCTAAAAGATTTTGGCCATTATCAGAAAGACAACAAATAACAAATGCCAGCAAGGATGTGAGGAAAGGAAACTCTTATAAACCGCTGGTGGGAAAGTAAGTTAGTACAGCTATTATGGAAAACAGTATGGTGGTTTTATAAAAAAACTTCAATAGAATTACCACATTAGAGTGATCCCACTACTGGGTATTTATCCAAGAGAATAGAAATCAATATATTGGAGACATATCTGCACCCCATGTTTATTGCAGCACTGTTGACAATAGGCAATATACGGAATTAGCCTAAATGTCCATCAAGAAATGTCCATCAAGAAATGTGGCATATATATATATATATATATGCCACATTTCCATATATGCATATATATGTATATATATAATAAAATACTATTCACTCATCAAAAAGAATGAAATTCTATCATTTGCAGCAACATGGATGAGCTTGGATGACAAGTAAAATAAGTCAGGTACAGAAAGACAAATACTGCATATTTCACTAATATTTGAGGGCTAAAAACCATTGAGCTCATGGTAGAGAGTAGAATTATGGTTATTAGAGGCTGGGAAGATTAGCGGGGAGAGGAAGATGGAGAGGTTGGGCGATGAATACAAAATTATAGCTAGATAGGAGAAATAAGTCCTAGTTTTCTATAGCACTGTAGGGTAAATTAGCTAATAACAACTTATTGTATATTTTCAAAGCTAGAAGGGAGGATTTTGAATGTTCCCTACAGAAAGAAATGATAAATGTTTGAGGTAGTGAATATGCTAATTACTCTGACTCGATCATTATGCAGTACATACACATATAAAAATATCACTCTGTATCCCACAAATATATACAACTATTTGGTATAAACTAAACTTCCTTTTTTAAAAAAGGAAAAAAATAGTCCCACGGACTGACTACCATGAACACAATACTTTCTACTTCACTAAATGTTTTCAGATCCACGTGAAAGACATTTCAGGTTACAGTGATGACCTTAGAGGAACCCTTCAGGATAGGAGGCTGAGTAGATGAAATCTCAAGTTCCATTGTGTGGAACCTCTCCACAATTTTGGGGGGAATGTTTGTAACGTGGAAATCTAAAAAAGATGTCAAGTGCAATACATATTTGACTTGCCACACAATGGGTTAAGCAGGAGCAGTCTGAGAGTAGATGGCTAGTGGAAAGAACACAAGCTTTGAAGTCTTGGACTCAAGTCCAGGCCCTGCCCCATAAAAGTTGTATGACCTTGCAAAGTGACTGTACTTACTTTTTGAAATGGAGAGCAGTTAACTTATCTTTAAAACAAATGAAATAATTTCCCCCATAGGTTCAACTTAAAGATGTAAAAGGCCTGTGAAGTACCTAGCACATAGTAGGGGTTCCAGAAATGATAACCCATTTCTTCTCCAGACAACATGGTCCTTCTGCGGTCTACTTAGTCCCCATGACTGGCCCAACTAAGTAAGTCCTGTTAGTCAGGCAAGCTTCCTTTTCTCCCAATTCCACTTAGGAAAATGTTTTCCCTTTCCTCAACTGGATACACTCCTCCTATTTTCAAAATTTAAATGAAGAGCCCTTGACAACTAATATGACTATAATGACTTTGGAATAATGTTCAATTTGAGAACAAAAGTCAGCATGAAAACAAAAGTATATTGTTCTGTTGATGAATTTGTAAGTTATTAAACTAGCACAGTGCTATAGGATTTACCACTCTCTTTTATATCTGCTTAGTATGTATCCGAGGAGTTTATAATAACAAGTGTACTTTGAAATGGTACCAACAGTCATACAAATGATTAAAACAGCTTTGGGCAGACTTTTACATATAATAGGGTATGTGATAACAACCTTGTTTAGCACCTCAGTAAAATGTAAGGTGAGCAACCATAATGGACTAATAAACTGGATCATTTAACCTCGCTACTTACAAGATTCTGCAATGAATAATATAATAAAAGGACTTTTTGGATAAATGCATGAGAAAGTAAAAGCAAGGTAAAAACATCCTCTTCAGGACCTCTTTTCATTCTTCCTGTTTTATAGGCTATAGAAATAAAGCAATGCCATCCTTTTATTTGGCCTGGCTTGTGTAAGAGTTTGGGAATTACTTTTTAAAGTTTGCGGGTTTTTTGTAGAAATATAGTATGTAGGGATGTCTGTATGCTGATGAAATTCAAAAAAGCCTAAAGAATATCTTTGTTGTAGCACAATAAGTTACTGATAAAAGTACTGAACATGGGAAGAACCCAAGTGAAACCCTGAAATACAAACATTTATTTATGAAATGGGAAACACTAAAGGGTCTTAGGTAATAATGGATTTTCTACCCATATGGATCTTACACAAGATCTTTGTCAAGGAAGGGAATGAAACAGCTCCAGGAACACTGAGAAGCTCAGTCATTTTTCTCCAAGACTCTGAATCTGAATCTGTGTGAGTCTAATATTTGGCAAATGATGATATGGCTAAGAGATGTACGACAAGAGACAAGAAAGAATCAAATGTCAATGGGTGACGACTCAAAAACAGAACCATAGAACTTTCAGAGAATCAAACAGGCTTGAAGTGATTAAACTTAATTCTAGACTGAAAACAACTGCTTTAGAAATGCAACTGTTTCTACATGCATCTTGTGTCACTGAATGTCAGGATCTGGAAGGGTCACCTCACATGTGGCACCCTAACTTCTGATTAAAGAAGGGTTATGGAATTATTATGCACATCATACTTAATCCAAGGAATTCTGTGTAAGAGTTGGTGAAAAATTCACATGAATAAGAGCTGCTATGAATTATTGGGGGTCCATTATGTACAAAATGTTCATTGATTCAACAAATATGTGCCAGGCTCTCTTCTAAGTTCATGACAATGAACTGAAGTGACAAAAATCCTGACCTCATGGAGTTCATATGCCATTATTTAATAACATTCACACAATCCTAACCACAGCCATAGAAGGTTCTTACTCCTATTTTGCAAATGAGGAAGCTGAGATTTAAAAGAATTAAGTAACATGCCTAAGGTCACAAAGCTAGTAACTCAGGAGCCAAAAGTCACACCCAGTTCTGTGCAGCTCCTCAGTCTGACTTTTTAGCTACTTTGCTGCATTATCTCCTATTGGGAACAGAAAAAGAATTGCAATGAGGATCAGCACATCAACTAAAAGAAGCTGAGCACTCTGCATAAAAGTATGCTGTCTTGTTCATGGTAAACAGACTGCAGTGTACCAAGAAGTCAGCCCACTCCCTAACCAGTAGGCAGGTCTCGTTCACCCAGAATTTATCAGGTATGTTCAAGCATTAGGCCAGGTCCTGTGGATATTAAATAAGACATAGTTTGGCCTCCAGTAAGTCTAGTGGGAAAGAAAAACATATAAATGGGTCATCATAACATAGCATGATAAGGCTGAGATAAAGATAAGCCCTGGATGCTAAGGAGAGTACAGAAAACAAATAGCACTGGTAAGAGATGTTGACCTCTGGGTTGGGTCTAAACCAGCTGGCGTTAGCCTGATGAACAAAGCAGAGCTGGTGTGGGAAAGTACTGAAGTGCAGTGAGCAGAGAGGGCCACATGTGAAGGAAGGGAAAGACAGCATGGTATTTGAGAAATTGCTAGTATTTTAGTGTGAAGGATGGAAGGCCAGAGAGATGTTCCTGAACATTGGCTATATTGTATTGTATTTTAACATGTGTGTGTATAGGGGGTGCTGCAGAGAGGGCAGAAATTGGAAAGTTACACATATAAATCTACTACTGAGTTGTGAAATCTTTTTAACACGTCTTCACCAGCATTTATTTAAAACAACAAAAGAATTGAATGGGGGCCAGGCACGGCAGCTCACGTCTGTAATCCCAGCACTTCGGGAAGCTGAAGTGGGAGGATCATTTGAGGTCAGGAGTTTGAGACCAGGTTGGCCAACATGGTGAAACCCTCTCTCTACTAAAAATACAAAAATTGGCCAACCATGGTGGTGCATGCCTGCAGCTTCAGCTACCTGGGAGAATTTGTTGAACCTGGGAGGTGGAGGTTGCAGTGAGCCGAGATTGCTACTGCACTCGCGACACAGCGAGACTTTGTCTCAAAAACAAAACGAAAAAAAAAAAGAACAGAATGGAATAAAACATAATAATAAAATAGAATAGAAAATATCAAGTAAAGCATATGTAGTAAAGGCAAGTATTATTTCACAAAACACAGAGACATGTGGGGCCGAGTCTTGATGTAAAATTTATGTTTTATTGTGAATCATGGCCAAAAAAGTTTGAAAGTCACTAATCTAGTCTGCCTTTGCCAAGGTCCTGTCCCCTTTGAACCCTATTCAACACAATTCCCTTGGATCTACTATTTATTTCTGTTGGGAGATAAAGAGAAGTCACTAGGAACAAACCTGTCCTAGGTTCTTAAACACTTTCCATACTTCAAAGTCCGTGACCTACTTCTAAATCTCAAGTGGTCCATACACTAAAACTCTGATGATCAGGGCCTATTTCTGATAAGCAATTAATATTTCAGTTTTAAAGAAGTGAGAAGAACATAAACACAAAACGAAGCTTCAAATGATTTCAACAAAGTCTGGGGCCTGTGAAAGGTTCTCTGAGCCAGCTATGTTTTCCACCAAATGAATCACCCAGGTACAGAGCCAAGCAATGAGTCATGAAACACACCCTATGCAATATCTTTGTCTTTTTTTGTTTCACCGAGGGATTTTCCCTGAAAATTCTTTTTGGATTTAATTCCTCCACTTTCTCTTTTAACGTAGTCAATCTCTCAGCAGTTTCTCTCCTCTTCGATTTTCCCTTTACTGTGTTTTTTTTCTCCTCTTTTGCTGGAACATTCTGAATTAATAAAAATACAGCTAATATACCAAAAAATACAGATAAAATACAAATAGATAAGAAAAAACCTTAAGATTTATTGCTTATTTCTTTTATATTTTTTACTGACCTGTTTGCAAAGCACGGGCATCAGTGAGAAAGCTGACAGAAGTGGTTGAATAAATACTTCTTGCCTAAATTATCTGGCTAATTTGGGTTATGAAGAGAGTGGAGACTGATTTTAAAAAAGCAAAAAAATTCACTTTGGGCCTAAGTTAATTAGATTTGATGACCAGTATCAGTAGAATCAATTAGAAAACTGTGTTTTGTGGGTTAGCACATACATTTGTCCATGAATAAACAATCAGAAGCTGACGTTAGAAATGACTGATTATCTCTTAAGCCCTAATGATTTATCTTTCTCTAATGCTACATGTATCTTCCCTATGAAAACACCATCTTTGTTGAGAGAAGCTGAAATAAAATCACAGATTTTTTTTATATATATGTAAATATATAAATAAATATATATGTACGTGTATACACACACACACACACACACATATATATAGATATAGATAGATATAGAGAGAGACAGAGTATTGCTCTGTCGCCCAGGCTGAAGTCCAATGGTGCAATCTCGGCTCCCTGCAACCTCTGCCTCCTGGGTTCAAGGGATTCTACTGCCTCAGCCTCATGAGTAGCTGGGATTACAGGTGCCTGCTACCACACCTGGCTAATTTTTGTATTTTTAGTAGAGACAGGGTTTCACCATGTTGACCAGGCTGGTCAGGAACTCCTGACCTCAGGTAACCCGCCCACCTCAGCCTCCCAAAGTGCTTGGATTACAGGCATAAACCACCATCCCCAGCCACAAAGTTTTTGAACTTGAAATAAATATAGAGATTATCTGACCTGGAGTTTCTCAGTGAGTTTTATATGGTTAAGAACAACAACAACAAAATCACATACCTGGCCTTTATGTAGATTCAGGTGGCCCATTAGTTGAGATTCTATGCTTTTTATATATATCAACTGAGAAGATTTTGTTAAAGTTCCTGGTTTCTAAAGATCTTTCTAAAGACTTTGTGTGTGCATTTTAAATAGAAAATGCAATGTTGAATATGGTTTAATAAACCATAAACTAACTTGGGAATCACTGATGTCGTCCCAATCCCCATTTTGCAGACCAGGAGAATGAATCCTAGAGATAGTAAATGATTTTAGTCCAGACTCTATCCTCCATAAACTCAGTATAATACATGCAATGCATATAGCAGATGCTCAATACATACTCAGTTCACTCACCTTTTAAATGGCTATCAAGGAAAGGAATGAACAAAAAAGTGAATGACAAAAAATAACTCATGGAGCTACAATACCATGGCAAATATTTGCTTGGGAGGGTGATTTTCCAGGGGATTTCAGAATTTGCCCTTCATTACTGTCACATTTTAGTTCCTCTGCCAAGAGCTCCACAGCAAATGACTGCTGCACGTGAGGGGACTCTTGTCCAAGCAAGCTGTGTGAAAACAAAGCTGCTTTGTTCAGCGTGCCCCAGTACTTCTCCCTCCCTCCTGGCCTGACCTCAAGGACCTCAAAAAAGGTCATTTTGCGATGCTCTAGTGTGCCCATGAGTAAACTTGAATCATCATATGTCACAATCAGAACCACTAAGCCAAATGCCATGGACCCAATTACCATGCAATCCCCAAATGGGTTATTATGGCAGGTCTGGGCTGCTGGGTCACCAGGCTATTACAGCTGGGTTTGTTTTTCAACTTACTTCCAGGAAGCTCTGGCCCTTTGCAAACATTCATACCTAAAGTGATTGGAAAATAAATTCATTCAAACTTCCTTAGGACAGAAAGACAACAGAAGTATTTATGCTACTTTCTCAATCATGTAGAATTAGTGTCTTAGGGAGTCTTAGGCACGGACCACATCAAAAGAGGTAGCAGGAAGGAGGAGGTAAGGCTAATTATCTAAGTAATTTGGAGAGTTAAAACAATAAGAAGAGTGTACTATATATGGACAGGTATTTGGATTATGTGTGTTCACTGATTATAGTGATCAAAATCATGGAATACCTGTTCAACTTTCCAGCTCACTACATTCAATAGCCATCATTTAATGAGTATCTACTACTTGGCAGGTATGTACTTGGTGCTTTATATGCATTATTTTGTATTTTTACAATAACCATGCAAAGTCAGTATTATTAAACTCATCTTTCAAGCTGGTAAGTAGTAAAGCTGTGATTTATATCCATCGTTATCTGTCTCCAGATAGTGATTGGGCCTTCAAAGGCAAATGTGCCATTCTAAACTGTCACTTCGCCACTCGGCAGCTATGTGATCTTGGGTTACTCAGTCTCTCTCCATTGCATTGTTTTTTATCTTCGAAATGGGGCTAAGGATAATCTCTGCCTAAGAATGTGTTGCATATGAAACAGATACATAAAACACTATTTAGCAAAGATAAACATTCATCAGCTACTGGCTTTTATGACTATTGTAGTGATAGCCACTTTTTCTTATGCTTAATAGGAAAAGAAGAGAAAAGAAATCAGACAACTAGAGCACATCTATTCAATGTTTCTTAAACTTCAGTTTATACAAGAATCACCTGAGACTTTATTTTAAAATGCTGATTCCCCAGGCTCTAACGGAAATGCACATCTCACGTTCAATCCTAATGAGTACCATTTGGCTCTAATTATGTGCAGAATGTGTGAATGGCTCCATGCAAATCCATATCTTCTTCATTTATGAAAAAAACCAATTCACAGGCTATAACCACCTAAAAGTAGGTCAACAGGAAGAGCTTATTATCAGTATACCCACAAATAACCTACATAGTTAAGATACTCAGATATTGAAACTAAAATTTTTATATTGACCTCAATTATCTGGGAATTTGTTTTAAAAATCAAATCTCAATTCATAATTACATAGTGGGAAAAAATCAGGTCATTATTGCCAGTCCTTGGAGCCCATGGAGTGCAGCTTATGCTGTCACATGTGTCAGCACACTTGACTTCAGGGGAAATTCTCTTAACATAGGTCACCAGGCTTGCAAAAAATCAACAAACCATAAACTTGACTTGGTAACAGGCTGTTTGCTCTCAAAAGAGGGAAATAATAAAATCTATTAATTCCGTAATTATCCCACAATTAGCCCCTCATTTTGAGAACATGGGAGAGTAGAAACCAGTCTAAATATAGTTGGAAATAAAATTCATATGTTTTCTAAGAAACATCTATAGAAAGGTGGCAACATGTGATAGCAAATGGATATATTACAACAGCTTGATTCTGCAGGGAGGTTTGCTGATTTGCCACATACTATACGTGGTAAAAGATCCTAGGATCTAGAGTCAGACGGCCTGGATTCCACTTTTGGCGGCTCTATTTATTAGCTTCTTGGTCTGAGAAAAATTATTTAACCTCCCTAAAGCTTACTTTTCTTATCTGTAGTATGAGTTCATAAGGATTCCTATCTCACTGGGTTGTTTTAAAGATTAAGGGAAATATTACATATAAAAGCACTTAGCCCACAGCTTTATATAGCAAATGTGCTCAGTAAGTGTTAGCTATTGCTATTTGTTGTCATCCTAAAGCTTTCTTTGTCAAGTAAAGATTTGCGTCCCTTCCTCATTTATGAGCTCTTGGCAGTGGAGAGAACTAACGGTGATTTCTTAGGTAGAGGAGGTACCCTGGCCACTGAGAGGAACCTGGAAAGCCGTCAGGTAGAACACAACAGAGCATCCAGTTTGAACCTCTTCTAGAAAAGAAGCTCAAACTCAGTCACCAATATCTTCATTCTCCTGGCTGTAGTTCACTTTAGATACCATTCTTTCGTGAAGCCATAGTTTCTGCTTCTGAGCAGGAGAATGAAGGGTAGCTGCTGGGTAGAAGGTTTATTGTGGCCGAATCTCCAAAGCAGCTTCATGAAAGTACATAAAGTACTAGGATACTAGTAGAGGATGATAGTGTACTTGATTATTACTTCTGGCACTGGAAACTATCCCTGCTTCCACATGAAGCACCAATTAAGCAAGTCCACTGAAGTCTGGTTGCTGAATGCTGTGGAAAATCCATTTGCATTTTGGGTTAGATTCACTTTATATTCATAACTTAAAATCTCAAAGGAACTCTCAGTCCTGCCTGGAAGTTCCACTGAATACTTTCTATCCCAACTGTGTCCTAGCTTCTCTCCTCAAATGCCTCACTTGACTCCTGTAGACCATCGGAATGAGAACTCTCTCAGTTTTGATACAGTGTATGTACAAACTGACTCATAAGATTACTATGAGGATTAAATGAATTAATAAATGAAACTTACTTAGAACATTACCTGGTACACAGTAAATTCAATAAATTTTAGCTACAGTGATGATGATTATCACCTCCAGTTACACCCACTTCCTCCCTTCTGCTTCTTTCACCAGGTGTCCCTGCTGTTACCAAAGGCCGACACCTCAACCTGCTTTCTGGGTCCCACTGCCCTTCATCCCCTCTCCATCTGTGCCTTTGTCTATTTCCCCTTTCTCTCCATCAATAATCTCTCCTTCTGAGTTTTTTTTCAGCTACATACAGATATGCTTTACGATTCTCACATGTTCAGTCCACTCTGAATCTAGCTTCTATCCGTACAAGTCCTTGAAATCTGCTCCTATCAAAATCATTAATGACTTCCATGTTGCCAAAACCAGTGGTCACCTTTCCACCTCAGGTTACTTCAACACAGCTGACAGCTGTCTCCCACTTAAAATGCTGTTTTTCTCTGTTTCCCTGATATGACACTCTCCACGGTTTTCTCTCTCTTCTCTGATATTTCTGTTCCTGTCTTCTTTCTAGTCTCCTCTTTCTCTACTGACATCTAAACCTCACTGTATTCCATGGATATAGTCCTGGGCCTCTCTCTGTGCCCTCTGTACTCTTACTCATGCCCACGGCTTGTCCACAATCTATATGCTGACAACTCTCAAAACGTCTCTCTCCAGCCTAACCTTTTCTCTGCTGTGTTGAAATCTCTTCTTGAATACATCAGAGCACTAAAAAGTAACATCTAAAACCAAACTCCTGATTTTTTCTCAATCCATCTTCCAATATTCCCTCTTAACATTTTCCAACTTAGTCACTGGCACTAATACTTAGTGGTTCAAGCCAGGAGCCTGGATTTCATTCTTGAACCATTTCTCTCCCTTACTATTTCTACTTCCAGCTCCTCCCCATCTAATTCATCAGCAAGTCTTACCCATTTCACCTACAGAATATATTACACATCGGTCCACCTCCCTTACTTCCCACTGCTACCATCCTTGATTAAGCAAACATCGCCTCTTGCTCAGACTTCTTCAACATTCCTCTCATGTCCTCTCTTTCCAATCTAATTTATTACACACATTGAAATCTGAGTGAGCTTTTTTTTTTAATAGCATTTTCTCTTCTCCATTTTTTTCATTTTTTTCAGTGGCTGCCCAATTTGCTTTAATATAATCCAAACTGACTACCATCACCTACAAGATACTACAAGACTTGGCCCTGCCCATATGCCATCAACCCCATTTTTCACCACTTACTCCTAGCTCACTCTGTTCCAGCCACACCTGCTTTCTTTTTCAAATACACCATTCTCAAGACCTTCAGATATTATGTTTCCCAGCCTGGAATAGTCTCCTTTTTACCTTTCTGGATTCCACAGAAATATCCCCTCCTCAGACAGACCTTTTCCCATTGTTTCTATCTGAGCAATCCTCCTTCCCCATCTATTATGTTCCACTACTGTACCCTTTTAATATTCTTCAAAGCATTTATCAAAATCTACTTGTTTTTTTTAATAGTCTGTATCTCCCTCCTGGTACAAAAGAGATGAAATCTATTTCTTTTCTTTTTTTCCTTTTTGTGAGAAAGGTCTTGCTCTGTCACTCAGATTGGAGTGCAGAGGCACCATCATAGCTTACTGTAGCCTCTAACTATTAGGCTTAAGGGATCCTCCTGCTTCAGCCTCTCAAGAGGCTGAGACTACAGGCATGTGTCACTGTGCCTGGCTATTTTATTTTTATTGTTTGCTAGACACAGGTCTTGCTATGTTGCCTAGACTTTCATTTCTATTTTATTCACCACTGCCTAGCAAAATGTCTGTCACGTAGTAGGATCTATATAAATACTTCCTCAATAAACAAGTGAATAAATAAGCAGCCATTGAAGTGTTAATCTGTGCAGTTGAAACCACAGAACTAAAGCAGAACTTTGGTCAAACTCACTTGAAAAGCTGGACCACGACAAATTATTCTCCCAGAAACCAGTGCCAAGTCCTCTTGATGGTGGAGCATCCTGTGACTGTGACCTGATCCTTCTTTCCTCCAGCTTTTGCAGATTATATGCCTTCTCTGTGAACTCCTTATCACTGACATTGAATTCCACTGAGGTCCAAATTTTGTTCTTTGTCCTTGATGAAACTCTTCTCCATATTTCTAGCCCACAAGCCCATATTTCTAGCTTGAACTTCAGAAAACCTGTAATACTCAATTAATAATCATATTCTATTCTGTGCATTTATAGTAAACCAGGTACTAGTTTAGGAAATGGGGGTCAAACATAACATTCTTTAGCTAATATTTATTCAACATCATTTGCAACAGGCTACATGAGGCATTTTGTAACTATTTTCATAGAACATACTTTTTACCAGGCCCTAGTCTAAGAACTATACAAATGTTTAATTCTCATAACAAACTGAAAAGGTAGGTTTGTAATATGGTTTGGATGTCCCACCCAAATCTCAGGTTGAAATGCGATCCTCAGTGTTGGAGGTGGGGTGTGGTTGAAAGTGACCGAATCATGTGGGTGGTTTTCTCACAAATGGTTTAGCGCCGTTCTCTTGGTGCTGTGTTTGCGGTAGTGAGTGATTTCTTCTAAGATCTGGCTGTTTAAAAGTGTGGCACCTTGCCCTCTCTCTCTCTTTTGCCCCTGCTCTGGTCGTGTGTCATGCCTGCTCCCCCTTCACCTTCCGTCATCATTGTAAGTTTCCTGAAGTCTCCCAAAAGCCAAGCAGGTGCCATCACCATGCTTCCTGTAGGCCATCATGCAGAGCTGTGAGCCAATAAAACCTCTTTTCTTTATAAATTGCCTAATCTCTGGTATTGGTTTATAGCACTGCGAGAATGGCCTAATACAGTTTTTTGTTTTGTTTTGCTTTGTTTTTTAGAGACAGGGTCTCACTCTGTCACCCAGGCTGGAGTGCAGTGGCACAATCATATAGCTCACTGCTGCCTCCAACTCCTGGACTCAAGTCATCCTCCTGCCTCAGCCTCCCAAGTAGCTGGGACTTCAGGTGCACACCACCACAATGAGCTATTTTTTTAAGTTTTTGTTTTGTAGATATAAGGTGGCTCTCAAACTCCTGGCCTCAAGAAATCCTCCCACCTCAGCCTCCCAAAATGCATGAGACACTGTGCCCAACCTAAAAGGTAGGCGATACTATTATCCTTATTTGATAGTATGGGAAACAGAGGCAAAGACAAGTTATTTGCTCAAAATCACAGAGGTAATGATTGCCAATCCAGAATTTGGTTCCAGGCAAGGCAACTCTAGAGTCTTCATGCTCACTCTCCATTCTAGTCAACCTCTGTGCTCCTGTGAAGTAGGTGTGATTCCTCCTGTTTCACCAAGAGGAACGCTGGACTCAGAGGTTAACTTTGCTAGACTTACAGTTAATTTTATGTGTTCAACATCAAATATTTGCGGAGTGCCTACTAAATATTAGGCACTGTGCTGGTTTCTGAGATATGCAGTGTTTAAACAGACTTTGCCCTCAGGGAGTTTATAATCCAGCTAATACACAGGCAATGTGGGATTAAGACTTATGACTTTCTGATGCCAAAGCTCAAGACCGTTCTGTTATCTCTAAGAGAGTGAGATCAAACTGTTTGGGTTCAAAGATGAAGGCTCCACTTGCCAGTTGTGGGGGCAAGACAGCTCCGAAGGTCTTCACCGAGAAGAAAACCATCACCATACACTTTGTTATTTAACATGTAAATGTGTCACATTTAAATATCATCCCCACTTGCATGCACTATAATCCCTTTGAGGACTGGGACTATAATTTAGAACCCTGTTACACACAGAGTCAGGGCCCAATAAGGGCATTTCGAATGAGTTGTGACTGACTGAATTCTTGTAACAGCTTAATAAAACCAGCAGTTAGTGTTGCTATGTTTAAGATTTCTTCAAGTTTCTTCAAGCTTGAACATTTAATTACCACGGGGGACATACGTTAGCTTTTCTTGGCTCCTTGGGGACAGTGACTGAAAGACCGAATACCAAAAAGTATTCAGAATATTCTCTTTATTGCGTGGGCTACGTCCTGTGCACTTCCAGATTCAGTGTTGTCCTCCCTAAGGAAGCTCCCTCACAACCCCATCCACTGGCTACCAAGCCCTCCAAAACGAAGAGTCATGACCCTATGACCACAAGTTTTCCCATGTTTATGTTGCCAAAATAGGCAAACTGTGAATTCTCACATTTTTTTCAGCAATTTGATGGGAAGCACCAGGGCCCTGGTCCTAGGAAATGATGAAAAACCAACCCAAATGTATACAGAGCAAACACCACTGTTTGCCATGCTGTCTTGTTTGTTTCAGGGAAATGTGGGTTTATTAATAATAAAGTTTCTCAATGTGGCAGGCACATCTGAGCCAAAAAATATCAGTCATAGAAAGTCATGCAGGAAAAACTCCATTAAATCACCTAGTCCTGCATCTGTGGAAGCCACAGGCTATGTTTCTGCCTTTTGAGTTTTAATAACATTTCAAAATAAAAGATGAAATGTTAGGTGCACTCCCTCACCTGTGATTCATCATTATTATTAATGACAGGGCTCATGATGAGAAAATGTAAAACAAAATATACAGAAAGATTCAACTCCTCAGAGTTTCAGTTTATAACCCTGAGTAGGCCATTCCCCCAATTTTACAAAGGAAGGAAAATTGACTAGTAGACTTTGATTATCAGAAGCACGTGGCATCTTCTATGGAGACTCATGGGACAAGGGGAAAAAATCATGTTTATTTATTTAGCACTTATTTATTTAACCTTCTGGCTGGGTTTGGTTGTTGGATTTGGTTTTACATCCTGAATTACGAAGTTTATGATGGGAAAGTGTGTCAGCCGTTTGCTGAAGGAAAGACCTCTATTCTTTGTCTTCTCTTGTTTATAGAACTGAGCATCCTAAATGATTGTTTAGAGATGTTAAAATTTGGTAGAATTAAGAGCATTACCTTACCTTGGCTCCACTGTCTACATCTTCTGTTCTTTCCTCCTGAAGGTGCCTTGGGTAAGCTCCTGTTACTTCCTGCCTGCAGCATTGTATAGCGCTTTTCTTGGTTCCTCTCACTCCTTTAATCCATCTGGCCAACTGCTGCCCAAGTAAGAATCACCTAAGTTTTTCTGACAGCCAACCACACTCCTGCTCTGTGCATTATGTGACTGAACATGTATATTATACTTAATATAATTCTTGCAACCACTCTGTGAAATAAGGAAGAATACAATATCAACAATGGCTAAGGGCATGGGCTCAGGATGAGGCAGAAGGAATTTTGAATTGTAGCCCCATTACTTTTTAGCGGAGACTTTGGGAAAGTCAGTATCTTCATCTGTAAAGTAGGAGTAAGAAAAGTACCTACTTTGGAACTAACCCAAATGCCCATCAGTGATAGACCGGATAAAGAAAATGTGGCACATATACACCATGGAATACAATGCAACCATAAAAAAGAATGAGTTCATGTCCTTTGTAAGGGACATGGATAAAGCTGGAAGCCATCATTCTCAGCAAACTAATACAGGAACAGAAAACCAAACACTGCATGTCCTCGATCATAAGTGGGAGTTCAACAATGAGAACAAATGGACACAGGGAGGGGAACATCACACACCAGGGCCTGTCTGGGAGTTAGGGGGAAAGGGGAGACAGAACATTAGGACAAATACTTAACGCATGTGGGGCTTAAAACTTAGATGACAGGTTGATAGGTGCAGCAAATGTACATGTATACCTATGTAACAAATCTGAATGTTCTGCACATGTATTCCAGAACTTACAGTTAAAAAAAAAAAAAGAATAGTACCTACTTCACAGAGCTGTTTTTGTTTTTCAAATAACTTTATTGAGGCATATTGTGCATATCATCTACTTCACCTTCCCAAACATACAATTCAATTATTTCTAGCAGGTTTACTAAGTTGTGCAACTGTCACAATAAACCAGTTTAAAAACATTCTTATCATTATTACCCTAATGTGATCCTTCATGTACCTTTACTCTTAATCCCCGAGCCCTGCTACAGCCCCAAGTAATCACTAATTATTAATGTTTGTCTTTACATATTTGCCTTTTTGGGATATTTTATGTAAAAGGAATTATGCAATACGAGGTATCTCATATCTGGGTTTTTCTCCCTGAGCATATTATTTTTGAGGTTCATCCATGTCATATGTGGCATGTTTCTGTGTTTTGTTCCCTTGTATTGCTAAATAATATTTAATTGTATGGATACAGTACCTTTTGTCTTGCTGTTCACCAGTTGATGGACAGTTAGGTTTTTTGCAACTTTTGGCTATTACAAAGAATCATTGTAGAAAAAAGATACCTTCACTTGTATTTTTACAGCAGCACTATTCACAATGGCAAAGTCACAGAATCAACCTAAGTTTCCATCAGTGGAGGACTGGATAAAGAAAATGTGGTATATATATGCATGCACCATGGAATACTACTCAGCCATAAAAATAATGAAATCATAGGAACTGGAGGCTATTATCCTCAGTGGATTAACTTGGAAACAGAAAGTCAAACACTGAATGTTTTCAATTATAAGCAGGAGTTAAACAATGAACACACGGATATATAAAGTAAAATAATAGCTGCTGGAAACTACAAAAGGTAGAAGGATAAGTGGGAGTGAGAGTTGAAAATTTCCTATTGGGTACAATGTTCACTAGTTGGATGACAGATACAGTAAAAGCCCAGACTTCATCACTATGCAATATATCCATGTAAGAAGCCTGCACTTGTACCCCCAAATATATTTTTAAAAAATAAAAATTAAAAACAAATAAATAAATAATGCTGCTAATAACATTTGTGTTCAAGGCTTTGTGGATATATGTCTTCAATTGTCTTGTTAGATATCTAAGAGTAAAATTGGTGAGTTACATGGGTAAATTTATATTTACCTTTTTAAGAACTCACAGAGTTATTTTGAGGCTTAAACGTTACAGGGAAATGGCCTAGCACAATGCTATTTAGAGAGTAATGATCAATAAACATCGTTGTGATTGTTGCTGTTGTTGTAATTTCATCTTGCTTACTGTATAGATGATGAGCCTAAAGCCCAGAAATGATTATGAACTTGCTCAAAATCACACAACTGATCCCAATTCATCAATCTCTCTTATGTTTTCTGATTCCAAGCCTGAATCTGTCCAAAACCACATTAAACATCTCAAGAAGCACTGCTTTGATCATGTATTTCCCTGCTGAACAAATATGAGTGGCTCTTTGCTAAACATAAAATAAAATCTTGGTAGCTATGCAAAGCCCTTTATTCTTTGCCCAGCCATCTTTCCTGTCTAATGTCCTGTCATATCCCTATACCCTATTCTTCCTTCACTAATCCCTCAGGATGACTTTCATTCCAATAACTCAATAATTAAACCTATGCTTTTCAGTCTGCATACTTTTTTTTTGAGATGGGGTCTTGCTATGTTGCCCAGTGGGAGTGAAGTGGTTATTCACAAGCATAATCATGGTGAACTACAGCTTCGAACTCCTGGGCTCAAGCAGTCCTCCTGCCTCAGCCTCCTGAGTAGATGGAACTATATATACTGCATCCAGGTGGCCTCCATTTGTTTGAGCATGGTCTGCCTTCTTAAACGGTATTTCTCAACTTGCCTTATGAAATATTGTCTATTCTTTAAGGCAGGGTTTAGATCATATCTCCTATACCTTCTTTGTCCTAGTCATGGTCAAAATTAATATGTATTCTCCTAATCTACTTGGTTATAATAGGTGCTCAAAGAATATGCTAACTTGAGCTGAAATGGCTAAAAAACTTAGCTGTATAATGAATGACCCAGCTATGGGAAGTACTAATTTTTAAAATTTAATAAAACCCAATTTATAAATTTCCTAGGTACAGCTCAGTACAGGGTGTTATTTGTGCTTAGGATAGGATCCTGCTCCAAACCACCTGCCTTCCTCTATCCTTCATAGCACTTTATTCATGCTTCTGAAAAAATCTTATTACACTGTATTATATATCAATTTATGTTTGTCTGCCCCATGACTGTGAACTCCTACCAAAAAAAAAAAACAAAAAAAAACCCAGTGTCTTATTCATTCCTGTATCTCCATTATCCAGCATTACCCAGGCACAATGCCTAATTCATGTTGTGGTGAGTACTCACTAGGTACTTTTACAGTGAATGAATGAGTGAAGGAAAAGTTGAGTAAATGAATCTCTCTCTCTCTCTCTCTCTCTCTCTCTCCCCACCCCTCTCTGACACAGAAAAACCATTGAAAGTAAGCAGCACTGTCTTGTCTGATCTCAGAGTTCTAAAAGACATTTCTCATTTAACAAAGATGAGAATCTTCCCCTTGGTGTGTTGTTAACCCCACCCACCTCCTCCAGGATGGCTCATTTGATGAAGGTTGCAAGCATATGTGTGGGATATCTTCCTCTCAGTTCCTTAATGCTTTCTATATAAGGGCCACAGAAAAAGAAGAGAAATATTGAAAGAGAAAAAAATTTCCAAATTGTACTTAGGTAAGCTCTAAGACATGGTGATTTTTTTAAAAAAGTGGTAAAAATTTTGGATTCTACCAAGGATCCATCAGAGGGCTTTGCACATAGTAGAGACATTGTAAATACATGTTAAATAACTGGATCCAACAAACATTTATTAAGTGCCAGCGAACAAGACCCAGTTGCAATCTTTCAAGACTCCTGGCACAAGGGGACTGACAAACATACATGTATATATAATAGTAACAATAATGGCAATGATGTATTTGGTCATTACCCTATGATTGGCACTATTTTAAGTGTTTTACATGAAACAACTCATTTAATTCCTAAAACAACTCTAAGAGGAAGATTTTAAAGATGAACAAAATGAGATGAAGCAACTGAAGTATGCAGAAAGTTTAAGAAGTAATCAGTCTAAAAAGTAGTAGAACTGGGATCTAAATCCAGGCAGTCTGGCTCCAGAATCTCCTTAAGAAAATGCTTTCAAGCTTAGGTCAGGCACCATGTCCCCTTTATTTTTGTTTTCCCAGCACTCATAAGCACTCAATGAATGTTTGCTAATGAACCATGCCAATTACAAGGCTGACAGGGATTATAAAAACAATAAAGAGACACTTTGTTATAAAACAATAGCACGGCCGCTTATCAGGAGAGGTGGAAGAAGCTCAGGTTTTGTAGTTAGACCAATGAGACCTAGGCTTGAATTCCAGATTCTTACCAGCGGCTATTTCCTCCCTGACAAAGAATTACTTATGTCAACAAATACACAACACTATTTCCGGGCCAGGAGCCATTTTAGAAATCTGAAGTAAGATTGGATTCTAAAACTCAAAGACTGAAAATAAACTAAAGATGATTGAGTTTAGAAAGGTTAAAGGATTTGCTTCTGGTTACACACCTGGTTGGTGCCAGTACTGAAATTTAGGTTTCCTGAGTTTCAGCTCAGTGCTCTTTCATTTTAGTCACACAGTTTCACTTGAGGTAGGGAACCTGAACAAAGCATCATAAGAAGCAAATTATTTGCAATGGGACTTTCCAGAGCCAGCCTAGAGTTGGATGGCTGCCTCCTTGTGTTCAAGCAAGACACACCTCAGTTTCACTACGGATCTGAAATCTAATTCTCTCTCCTTGTGATGTCAGAGGCTGGGGGTGTCTTTTAAGCAGTGAGTAATGCTCTGGAGATATGTCTCCCACAGCTCTGCTATGTCCTCAAAATTCTCCCCTGCCTCCTCTCCCTGCCAGGACGGCCTACTCAGAACCCAAAGTCTTTCAGGGAAGGAGACTTATTCCTAGAAAAGAAGAAGACACTGCCATCTCCCTATTGGCTCAGTTATTCCCCTGAGGCTTGAAGACTAAAGCTTGACACAGATTTGCTCCTAAATTCTCTCTAGTTCTAGAATCAGGAGAAAAAAAAAAACAGATTAAATGTCGCTGAAGAATAAGTGGGTATTGTTCAGAGACAGCTGAGTGTTTGGAACCGCAGATGTAAACATCATCTTTGCTTGTTTGGGCATCTTTGCCTCAGTGAGCTTTTTAACCCATTAGAGATCTGGAAGAAAATGGAGTGGGTTTCTCTGGGAAGTGATTTGTTCTGTATTCCCTTGCTGTAAGGTCGCTTGCCTAGGTATGTGTAGGAAATTTAACATGAGCATCACACGTACTTTTACTTGTGCAAGCATCACACATCACATGCATTTTTATTTACCGGACAGCACAGAGAGCTCGTGCCAAGTATACAGGCTTCTGAGCCAAACAAGCCAGTGTTCAAATCCTAACTCTACCACTTACTAGCTGAGGGTCTTTTATGGTTCAGATTCTAGGTCTGTCACTTTCAAGCTGAGTGTCTTTATGCTACTAGTTATACTCACTGAGGCATAATTTCATTGGTTAAAAAAATGGGATAAAAATGTTGACTTAATAAAAGTTTGTCGAGGATAAAAACAGATATCCTGCAGATCTCCTTTGCAGAGTGCCTACTAGAAAATCTGATACTTAGTAGGGGTTTGATATTATGATAACACCTCCTCCTCAATGCCTTGTACTTGAAACAAATGTTTTATGAAGAGATCTTTGGGGGTAGTGTATAGCTGAGACTGATTTAATAAAACCACAGTTCCATCATATATGCTTCTAACACAGAAAAAAATCTCAAAAGTGATTGAATTCACCCTTTTTCTGAATGAGGGAAACTCATGTTAAACTTCCTATATATGCCTAGGCAAATGATCTTTCAGCAAGGAAATGCAGAACCACTTCCCAGAGAAATCCACTCCATTTTCTTCCAGATCTCTAATAAGTTAAAAGGCTCACTGAGGCAAAGAACTTTCCTATAATTCCCACTCACTGTCACTTGCCTTTGCCCTCTGCTCTGGCAGCACAGAATGGAGAAAAGGGACTATTTTCCCAAAACTGTTCCTGGTTAAAAATTAGATGCAATTCCCTCCACAGAAACTTGAGGAGTGGGGCAATAAATAATCCATCAACAAATTTAAGAAAGCAAATTGTAGAAGCATATTCCACTGCTGCAGAAGCAGAGGTGGTAGAGTTACATGTTTCTGTAACTCAAGTAAAAGTATCAGCGGTAGGTTTAGTTTAGTAATTTGCCGAGAGCAATTCTTTATCAGAAGATAAATAAGACTGAGCAGGAAACTGCACTTGGAAGGCCAGTCCCTAAGCATACAAGCGTAGATAGGCAGGCCTGTGAACTACCTGTGCCATGCTGCACGTGATGCCTGTGCAGGCACCTGAGTTAAAGCTATGTACACCCTGGTGATGATGTTTACATCTGCTGTGCCAATCACTCTCAGCTTTCTCTGGACAACACCCTCTTGTTCCTGAGCTACATTTAATCTGCTGTTTTCTCTAGATTCTAAACTCAGTAGTCCTAAAATATTGAAGACCAAAGGCAGGAGCCAAATGCCTTTAAAAGGCTTACTGGAAGCACAGGAATATGGAGGTGCAATCAGAATTTCGGCATTGTGGTGAACAGAAGGCTTTAGAAGGGGGCCTGGTGCCAATGTGTTCTGCAAAGAGGCTGGAGGCATTCTTAGTGACAGTAATACAAGACTCACAGGGAAAAAGGAGATAAGTTTTAATATTCTGTATGAGAAGGAAGGGCATCTCAAGGATAATCTAGCAAATTAGATTGACATTCAAATTTCCAATTTTTTTTTAATAAAGCTTCATACTCAACTCTGTGGAAATATACATAAAGAATGCAAATGGAGTTGGGAAAACTGGCTAGTCTTATGCAGAAATCTGAAACTGGATCCCTTCCTTATACCTTATGCAAAAATTAACTCCAGATGGATTAAAGATTTAAACATAAGACTTAACACCATAAAAACCATAGAAGAAAACCTAGGCAATACCATTCAGGACACAGGTATAGACAAGGACTTCATGACTAAAACATCAAAAGCAATGGCAACAAAAGCCAAAATAGACAAATGGGATCTAATTAATTAAACTTAAGAGCTTCTACACAGCAAAAGAAACTATCATTAGAGTGAACTGGCAACCAACGGAATGGGAAGAAAATTTTGCAATCTACACATCTGGCAAAGGGCTAATAACCAGAATCTACAAAGAATTTGAACAAATTTACAAGAAAAAAACAAACAACCCTATCAAAAAGTGGGCAAAGGATATAAACAGACACTTTTCAAAAGAAGACATTTATTTAGCCAACACACATATGAAAAAAAACTCATCATCACTGGTCATTAGAGAAATGCAAATCAAAAGCACATTGAGATACCATCTCATGCCAGTTACAATGGCAATCATTAAAATATCAGGAGACAACAGATGATAGAGAGGATGTGGAGAAATAGGAACTCTTTTACACTGTTGGTGGGAGTGTAAATTAGTTCAATCATTGTGGAAGACAGTGTGGTGATTCCTCAAAGATCTAGAATTATAAATACCATTTGACCCAGCAATCCCATTACTGGGTATATACCCAAAGGATTATAAAACATTCAATTATAAAGACACAGGCACAGGTATATTTATTGTGGCAGCACTATTTATGATAACAAAAACTTGGAACCAACCCACATGCCCCTCAGTGATGGACTGGATAAAGAAAATGTGGCACATACACACCATGGAATACTGCAGCCATAAAAAAGGATGAGTTCATGTCCTTTGCAGGGACATGGATGAAGCTGGAAACCATCATTCTCAGCAAACTGACATAAGAACAAAAAACCAAACACCGCATGTCCTCACTCATAAGTGGGTGTTGAACAATGAGAATACATGGACACAAGGAGAGGAACATTACACACTGTGGCCTGTTGGGGGTAGGGGAGCTAGGGTAGGGATAGCAGGGGGTGGTGGGATTGGGGAGGGCTAACATTAGGAGAAATATCTAATGCAGATACTGGGGGGATGGATGCAGCAAACCACCATGGCACATGTATACCTATGTAACAAACTTGCAGGTTCTGTACATGTTCCCCAGAACTTAAAGTATAATTTTAAAAAATGCTCCCACCTCTCTCCTCCTCCCCTGAGATATTTCTGGCCAAAATTAACTTATTTTAAAGCTATTTCTCTCTGTTGAGTTTAAGATAATCAGTTGTGTGTTCTAGATACTAGGCACAAATTAATTGGCATTCTTGTAAGGCTAAAGCCCAAGATTTCCTCCTCTCTCATGACTTCTCAGTAGAGAGAATGGTGATGTGCTTGTGAGGCCACCAATATTTAACAGGTGTGCTGACACTACTTTGTACACGGTCAAGGTGTTCAAAGTAGCAATACTTTGCACTTCTGGTCTTTTGAACTATCATCTGGCTTTCAAAACAATTCTGTGAGCTGGAATGAATGATTATTTTATTTTGTTTTGAAGTAAAGACTCAATCAGAAATAATACAGAGAGTTTTATTGTCCTGAATTTTATACATCTTATTTGTAGAGGAGCTAGGCGTAATTCTACCCTAATTCCAAAGACAGGTGTTTGGACTGTTGGTCTGTGGGTCCTTGATAATTAGTTGTCTGTGCCAACTTGGCTAGTTTATAGTACCCAGTTATTTAATCAATATTGATCTAAGTGTTGGCTGTGAAATCTATTTTGTAGATGTGGTTAACACCTACAATCAATAGACTTAAGGTAAAGGAGATTATCTCCGATGATGTTGGAGGGCCTTGTGCAGTCTTTTTTTTTTTTTCCTTTTTGAGACAGAGTCTCATTCTTGAGTGCAGTGGTGTAATCCTGGCTCATTGCAACCTCCACCTCCCAGGTTTAGGCAATTCTCCTGCCTCAGCCTCCCAAGTAGCAGGGATTACAGGTGTGTGCTACCACACCTAGCTAATTTTTTGTACTTTTAGTAGAGTTGGGGTTTCGTCATGTTGGCCAGGCTGGTCTTGAACTCCTGGCCTCAAGTAATGTATCTTATTTCTTATTTCCAGATGATTTAAACTAACAATTAGAGTCTAGGTCTTATTCACATGAGTATTCCTCCTTCCCCTTGGCTCAGTGAGAAGCCATAATATAAAATTTTAGCTTAAGGAATGTGCACACACCTAACAAATAATGAAGGAAGAAATTACGCCCATGACATAGAGAACTGATGCTTTTTGAAAGCAGCATAGGACATGTTCAGGAGGCAGCAATTAAGCAGGACTCATTGTAGGAGGCTTTCAGAGGGAAGTATTTAAATTAGATTTAAGAGGCCTACATGCAACATGGTTTGGAAGTATGAAGAACATGCAGAGAGGGGTAAATCAAGTGAAGGCCTTGAAGTGCTCTGTGGATGAAGAAGCCAGACTGCCTAAACTTGTGATGAGAGGGAGAAATAAAGGAAAACCAGGTCAGCGAGAACAGAGACCCATTGTGTTGACAAAAAGCATGCAAAGAACCCTTATTTTCCACTGGGATAAAAAAGTAACAAACCAGCACACATGCACGTATGCATGCACACCACACACACATACACACACACACACACACACACACACACACACACAGCACAGAACTAGAACATTCAGGGAGCTGAAGGATTCACTGCTTGTCAGGGCAGGTACCTCGGGCAGCTGCATGAAGCAATAAAGGAGCTGTTGCTACTCAATGCCTAAAAGACTTCCCAGCTTACAAATATGTGAAAAGCTTCTTCCAGTGCTTATTCACTACACTAAAGGTGTGTGTTTACTTCACAGAACTGAGCCCTTGTTCCTTTGAGGCCCTACTGGCAATGCAGGGATGAAAAGGAAGTCAGAGTGTTATATTCTTAGCAGGATGACTGGCTCTTTTGGTGAGACTGTCCTTCCAAAGGCAGCAAATGGAGAACTCCGGAGGTTTAGCCTTGCCTTTGCTTTCCAGAGAGATAGTCACATAGCCCAAGAGAATGAAAAAGCTCTTTCATGGGCCCAGTTTTCTTTTTGTGCAGATGGCAGTCCAGATTGGCATCACAGATTCTGAAACCAATTTTTGTCCCATGGATGTTGTTTCAAGTTCCCCAAAGCTGCAGCAGCTGGGCAGCTGCAAAGTCATTCAGTTTCTCTGGCCCCATAAGCAAGCTCCTCCTTAACAGAATATACCCATTTCAAGAAAGCCCATTTTTCTTTGAATAGGACAGCAATTTTTCTCTCCTTTCACTTACAATTTATTGCACCACCTCTCTTTCCTTGCTCATTCTTTTCTCAGTAAATATTTTTTGAGCACCTGCCTTGTGCCAGGAACTGAGCATACAGTCTAGTGTATAAACAGTCAAGAAAATAGGCAGTTATAATACATTAAAAACAACTAATATTAACTTAGTGCTTTATGTGTGCCAGCCACTGTTCTAAGTGTTTTAATTTTGCTCTCAAAACAATTCTATGCAGAAGGTTTTATTATTATTACCATTAAACATATAAGAAAATCAAGACCCAGAGATGTTGAATTACTTGTCATAGAGAAAGAAAGGCAGTCTAGCTGCAGAGTCTGTCTTCTTAACCAGGAGGTTCATGGAAGGGGCAGAAGCTGAGTATAATGACAGAGAAAATACAGGTACTGGGAGTACGTAGGCGGTGTCAATAACCCAGACTTGGGACTCAAAGAGAAATTGTGTATTTAAAACGAGTATCAGATCATGTCAATCTGCTTCTCAAAATCTTTTAATGACTCCCAACGGAATTCGTAGTAAAATCTACAGGTCTACCATGACCTACAAATGTTTTGCTTCACCTGGCATCTCTCAAGCTCTCTGGCTGCATCTCTTACTGTTGCTCAAACTGTCCAGGTCTCTGGCTGTGGCACCTCTGAGGTGTTGGTTACTCTCTCAGAGACTACCACCCCTTGATCTACCCCAGCTCCTCAGTGATCAGGACTCCAGTTTAAACTCATTTATTTATAGATTTCGTTCCTATTTTCGAATCTACTTTAGTCCTCAGAATGATAACAATAACAACTAGACTAACGATAATGATGATAATGATAAATAATGATAAAACTAATGATCATAGTAATTAAACACTAACTAACACTGGGTGCCAGGCAGTGTTCTAAAGGCTTTATGTGCAATAACTCATTTAGATATTACCACAGCCCTAATGGTAAGTACTAGCATTATTCCCATTTTTATAGGTGAAAAAGTAAGTCAATATCATAGCATTCTGTACTTTCCTTCATTGCAGTTATCAAGTGTACAATCATAAATTTATTTGGGTATCTTTTCCTGGGCTGTAAGATCTATGAGATCAGGGTCTGAATGCATTCTCTTCATCACTGCATCATCAGTGGCTAACACAATACCTTGTATACAGTATGACTTTAACACATTTATTAAATAAATTAATGAATGAATGATGGACATGCGTGAGATGTATTTCTCTCAAGATTTACACACTAGCTTACTACTTACAATAAAATAGATGACAAAGAAATTAAAGTCCTCTGGAATGTGGTAATTATTAAGGCTGTTGGCAATCCAGCCACTTTGCTTTCTTGTTGTGGCATTTTCCCCATCCCCTTCTTGAGAAGCCGTAACATCCGAGGTTTACAGTGGGATGGAGGCAGAGACAGTGTGGTTTAGACTGTAGAGGAAAGAGCATGGGTTTCCAAGAAATACAGATCTAGCTTTCAGTTCTGATTCTAACACGAATTTTGTGGTCTTGAGTAAGTACCATATACTTCCTGAGCCTTCTTTTTCCAAATATGTGAAATAGGAACAATAATATATACAAAGAAATTTAGTTTGGAGAATTATGTAAGGTGATGCATTCAAAGGGGCTAGCATTGTGCCCAGCATATACCAGAAATGGAATAACCACTAGCCCCTACCTCTCTTGAAATCAGAGGTGCACATGAGGGCTTTGGACATTATCTAGTTTACAAGACCAGCAGTACTAGCCAGACTAGACCCTAGAAATTTGAAGCCCCAAATATAACTGAGGGGGCAAAGAGAAAATAGCATTATCTGTCGTGGCTGTCTCTAAGATTCAAATAACCTGGATAATCACCATGGTCCCAGCGTACTCTGTGGACATAGCCAAAGAGGGGGTAGGAAAAGTATAGAAAACTCCAATGGGTCACTTTTGGTACTTGTCAACAGCTCCGGCTGGGAGGAAGTCAAGACAATAAACCAAGAAAAAGATCCAGTGAGTTCTGTTGCCTGTTCTCTATTTCAAGGGGACAGTCCCTGCTTTGTTTCTCTTCTCTTGGGTGAAAGACTGTTTCCTGAAATGCTCCTGGCTTCTGAGAACAGTTCTGGAGGCAACCTCATAAAGTGTTGGCCTCCAGTTGATCAGAAGCAAGCAAGCAGAATTCACCCTGCCCCCATGATCAGACCCTCTTGGGGAAGCAGTAGGCAGAAAAGGGAACTTCAATGCCTCTTCCTTCCTTGTCTCCTAGCAAACTTCCATATTCATTCTTCTCTAGGCTAACCCCAACCTCCTTTTTATCTCCCTCCCTTCCAATAAAGAGAGGAGAAGAGGTTCAGATGGGTACGAGGGTGCTTTTTCCTTCTTAGCAGTAATTGGAGAGGGCATAAAGTGTTTCTCAAAGGGGCCAATCCTCTTCCCTTCTCCATGGACTCTGCTAGTGGGTTTGCCTTCTCTGCAAAGGGAAGCTCTGCACCAGCTCCTACTGCTACTCCCTGCTAAGCTGCCTGGATGGAAACACCTATGCCTGAATAGGTGTATACCAACCCTGAAAGCTGTATTTCAATAACACTTTGATGAGTTGTACAGCTGTAATTTTGCTATCATATAAAATGGCAGCCTCTCAGGCTTATGCAAGATGGGTCTCTCAGTTAACTAAGATTTGGTTTACCAGAAATCCTAAATAATTTAATAATCTTTTTTTTTTTACACTCTGCTTTTAAGAGAAAAAACTGTATTTAGGGGTGTCCCTTTATATTTGGTGTCAGCTCCATTCTCCCTCCTGACTCCTCAGCTTTCCCATGTATGACTTGGAGAACCCAACCTTCAGCTCTAAAATTATTTCTATATAATCATATTTCTATGGTCTTGGGAGGGAAAAAATAGTCTTACACTTCAAAAATGATCCCTTTTAGACTGTATTATTATGAAAGTGAAGTAGACTAGAACCTTCTAGAAAGATCTCAACAGTGGTTCCCTACTGATACCAGATGGCTGCGATGTTATATACCACATATTGGTGGCCTGCTGTATGCTGGGTATCTCTGAGGCATGTTATACAACACTCATAACACCAATACTAACACTGGCACGTTCAGGTGCTTTATACATGTGAACATATTTAATCCTTACAACCAAAACACACGATCTCCATCCTAATTTTGGAGATGAGGAAGTTAGGACACAGAGAGGATAAGCAATTTGTCCCAAGGTCACAAAGAGGCAGTCTGACTCCAGAGTCTTCACTCTTAATCACTATATAAAGCTTTTCTCATTTAGCCATCACAATGATCTTAACATATAGAACATTAAAATACCCATTTTCAGCTAAGTGTGGTGGCTCACGCCTGTAATCCCAGCACTTTGGGAGGTCAAGGAGGGCAGATCACCTGAGATTAGGAGTTCGAGACCAGCCTGACCAACGTGGAGAAACCCTGTCTCTACTAAAAATACAAAAAAAAAATTAGCCAGGCATTGTTACTCATACCTGTAATCCCAGCTACTTCGGAGGCTGAGGAAGGAGACTCACTTGAATCCAGGAGACAGAAGTTGCAGTGAGCTGAGACTGTGCCATTGCACTCCAGCCTGGGCAACAAGAGCGAAACTCCGTCTCAAAAAAAAAAAAAAGCCCATTTTTCAGACAAGAAAATTGAGTCTCAGAGAAGTAACTTATCTCAAGGATTGACTGGGTTCTTAAACCAATTCCATTCAATATGCTGCTTGAGTGCCTACTTTGTGGCAAGCACAATGCCAGGCACTAAGAGAACAATACAGTATGATATAAATTCATATTTAGTTGTTCCATTTTCTTCCATTTCTTCTAACACTGTCACTTCTTCCTGAAGTAATGGATAACAAAGAGTTCACTTTAAGTGCCTTGAAAGTCACATGTCGTCAAGATTAGCAAGGGATGTCAGCACCATGCACATGTTTGGAGAGATAGCAGGTATTTCGGTAAAAGCCTGAACAAAGCCCAATACGTGCACCACTTCCTTTCTAATCTTATCTGGTTCAGGTATGGGCATTAATTCATTCTTGTTTGTTCAGTCCATAAACATTTACTGAGCATCTACTATGTTCCAGGTTTTATGCTATAAATTGAGAATACAGAAAAAGAGGATTAGTATTTGAACTTGGGATGCTTTTGGTTTAAGAATGGGAAAAATGAAATAATTATAATACAGCATGACAAGCATAATAATAGAGATTTTGAGGTAATAATTAAGAGTGATTTTGGGTGAGTTGCAGGAGGTAGATCCAGAAGATGAGGGATTAAAAGGCACTTTCTAGATGGAAATGGGTAAAGGAAGTAATGTTTCTACATCCATAATATATATCAGGGATGAGGTCCTGGATTGGGACTGCATATTTATTTTAATCCTGAATCCAAGAATCAGATGATATATAGAATTTGTTCAAAGTGACAATGTGAAAAAAAATCCCTAAGCTGAATATGTAAATGATATTTTGGGGAAAAGGCAACCAGGTAGGAGGAACAGCATATGTGAAGGTAGGAAGGCAAGAAGATCCTGGGGTATTTCAGGGACGTATATTCAATGCACTTCAGCCATCAGCTGTGCATGGGGGTGGCAGTGTAAAGTGGGAGAAGAGGACAAAGAAAGAGTTAGAAGGAAATTCTAAAGGCATTTGCCTGCCTGGTGAGATGTTTAGGTCTTATCTTGAAGGAAAAGTATAGCTAAAACAGAAAATAATATAATCATATCTGGGGTTTATAAGAATAATTCTAGTACCAGAAAGAAAGAGGACAATAATCTAAATTGGAGGGCCACCATAATGCTTTAGGCACAGGATGATGGAACAATAAACAAAGGCAGAGAAAGTAGGAGAGAAAAGGACAAAGAAAGATTAGAGGAAGAGACTAAAGGAATTGGCTGTGGTAGGTGAAGGGGGAGATAAAAGGGTGGATGCTGAAGATGCTACTCAAAGTCAGGAACACAGGAAAAGGGACAGTGGTGTAGCGGATGAATTTGGGTCTCTAGATGAACCAAAAGGGATTATCAGGGGTAGTCAGATGTCTGGCATACTTGCTTGTAAGTAATGGGACTGGGGGCGTCCAGGGAGTGAAGGAACAAAGACTGAATGGGGAAATGAGTTCTAAAGTCAATGGGATAGATTCTGACAACCAGATTTGAAGAAATCTGTCTGCTCAAGATGGCTCCCTTAACCTCGATCCCAGAGGTGGAAGAGTCCAGATGCGTGAGGTGAATCTCTGGCTCTGACTCCTGGGGCTGTGCAGGTAAATAGAGCTGTCAAGAATGCCCAGAAAGAGGCAGATGTTTCCTAAAGAGCTCTGTCTGCCACGCCTGGGAGCTGCATGACCAGGCTCGAGACAGGCAGCAGCTGGGGTTTGGGAGGACACAGGCACGTGGACAGCCTCCTGTGGGAGTGCTGCAGATGAGGCAGCTGAGAGAAGTGAAGCTTTCTTCCCAGTCTCCTCCTCCACCCTTTGCTGCAGATCCCTGATGCTACAGCACAGTGCTAACTGCATAAAGGTTGATTCATAGAGAAGGGGATGCAGCTACATGCCACGCAGAGACGGCAGAAAGGACAAAAATATGTGTGTGTGTTTTTGGAGGAGACTGTTTATTCAGGGAACTACATATCAAATACAACCTTAATGGCAGACAACAGTGATTTGCCTCGATAATTTATGCAACCAAATCAACATCAAGGTGGGCTGGGTAGAGCAAAAGGTGAGACTCATTTTTAAAAGCAGAGTATTCCCTTTATGGTCTCAATTACAGGAGATGCTTTTGCACACAAAACATTCAGGCAACAATATCTGGGTATCTGCTTGATCCTACTGTAACCAAAGAGAAAGAAAGGCCGGAACTAAAATGCAAAAGAAAGAAAGAAACTGTGTTTGGAGATAGGTCTGCTACAGTATAAACTTTTCCCTTTCTCTGGCTTACTGCTATAGCAAAACCTGATGGTTGTCTTTGTAAAAAACGTGTCTGTATCTAGGTCCCTGGCAGCGATTTGCCTTTGGGAGGGCCAGCAATCTATTTAATGACTCCATTGACGTCAATAGCATAACTGAAATACTTACTAACAAGCATGATTCCAACTTTCAAGGGGAGGGTGGGTGGATGGTGTTTCTCAGCAGTACAAAAACGTGAAGTGGAGTCAACACGGAACGGACTCAACTGTTCAGGCAGCTAGTGAGAAATTAGATGCAGGTCTTATCGGTTTCATTCAAAGAGAAAAAATATTTATGCTAAATTTTCAAATTAATTTTGAACTAGTGAAATAACCATAATAAGCAGGGTGTTATATTTGTCAATATCTGCTTAAGGGAAACATTTTAACTTTTGCACTTTAGCTGACTTATTAATGTTTTTGCGGCTACCAATACTTAATTTTAGATATGTAAAAATAACTGCAAATCAATACAAACAGCTCAATGTTGATGCTCTGGGGTAAACTTTCACAAGAGGGCTATTTTAGACAAAAGCAATTATTACAAAACAATCATTTGGAAAATTATTCTCAAAATTACTGGGGCTTTTCTGGTGCATTTGTACTATCATTTTATATGCATGCTGTCTAAACAACGAAGGTAAGTAATTAAGGCAATTATTCCAATAATTCAGCACACAAAATTCAGAATAAGGAAGAAAACATCATTTGACATTTCTGATTTTTCTTTTTCCTTTCCTTTCATTTTTTTTTTCTTTCTTCTTATAATTCTCTCCAATCCTTCCTTTATCATGACTGGTCACAGCCTTTGGTCACAAGATTGATTTTACTCCTATTTGTCCATAAGTGTTGTAATCCTGCCTGACAGTTCTTGCTTAATGCAGAAACTAAGCAAAGGTTCTGCTTATGCTGGGCTTCATTTCCAGTCATCTGACGCAGCACCACTCTCAGGCTATTGCTGTGGTTCTCAGAGAACCCTTTACCCATGCACACATAGATCCTGTCTCATCGCAGGTCCTAAAGCTCTGGCAAAGAATGAGAGCTGAATCAATGTCATGACTTTCCGAATTCCTTAAAATCAAAGATAGCTCACTGGCCCTCTTGTCCACTACTTGAACAGACCCCGCAACTGGTACACCCACATGAACTTCCGGAAGGATAGTCATAATCAAGTAAAGCTATGGGCAGAACCCATATGGAGAAATAGGTTTCCTAGGAGAAAGCCTCTTCTTCCATTTTATCAACTGATAAAAAGCCATTTCCTGCCCAAAGTGACCTAGACACATATTAAAAGAAATGCATTCCGTGAGCACTGGAAAAATCTTAATTAAGTCTGTTTCTCACATATACCAACCTATTTCAGGCTTTACTGGAAAGACCTATACTGCCTCATCCTATTTCTCCGAACACAGTCTTTTCTTGAAAGGCCTTCTAATTGACTGATGTTGAAAACCACCATAAAGCAAGGCTATGGATATCTGGGCTTTGAAAGACTTAGTATCTGCAGCAATCTGGCTTGAAGTCTTCAAAGTGACTCCCTAGTCATCTTGGTGCTATAGTTTGCTGTCATTTTCAAAGACCCATAGACTTCTGTGCTGTTTTTAATAACATCTAAACTGATCTGTTACCAGTGGTGATATTTTTGCTTAGTAAATTTACTGATAAATTTTAGAAAAATAAATTTAGTATAGAGCACCCCACCTTATGTATCAAGTTGGCTGCTAAAAAATTGCATACATGATACATATCATTTTACAACAAGTCACATTTATATGACTCAGATGTGCTGGCCCTTAAAAGAATATTTCTCCAATCCTTCTATAAAGCAAAAAATCATTTTGTAAATACAGTGAACACTTGATAATTTATCTATTTAGTAAATTTTTACTGTCATGACATATGTGTAATCACTACTGAAGAGCAAATGATAGGATGAAGTGGAAAAAGTGAGAATTATCACACCACACGTGTGTATACATGCACCCCAATTTCCTGTTGAAAATAGTTTTGGGACCCAAAATCCTGAGAATTACTTCAATTTTCCATTGTGAATATGTACAGCTGACAGAATTCAAGTTCCTGCCTTGTTTTGGAATTTTCTTCCTTCTTCTATTTTTTCTTTTCTGTTTCAATCCTTGAGTACTATGTAGGGAGAGCCTGGAATTCATGCTTGTGAAAGACAAAATGTGAAACAAATTGAGATGCTCATTAAACTCTACATTGGCATTTTCAGCACCCCCAGGAGGATTTACAGCATCTTTCTCCTCAACCTGGGAGCATATGGCTTCCTCATTGTTATTTCTGGGCTTAAAATTCTCCATTGCTGCACTCTAGCTATCTTATTCAAAGCACTAAATGCCATTTTCTAAGATTTCACTCTTTTGGGTCAAAACCTCTATGAACACAGTGACATATAGAAGCAGTTAAAGAGTGTTTTTCAAACCTCTATTAATTTCAGTGCAATAACTGATTTTTAATAGTAAAAAAATACAATTTGAATACTTTTCATAGCAATAGAAATAAAAATACTGGCTCATTATTAGAATTTTATATGTATTTTCCTTCACATAAAGTCCCCAAATTTTATGTAGTGCTCCTGGTCAATTCAACACTTACTGTGTTCCTACTATGTGAAAATAATTACGCTAAAGCACCATGAGTGATAAAAAAGATAGATAAGGGACAACCCTGTCTTCAAGAGCTTTATCTCCAATGGGAAAGACATACAAGAAGCCATGAATTAAAGTATATCAGAGAATTAAATTGTTGCCACAGCACAAAAAAGGAGCAATTACGCAAACTTAAAAAAAGTAAGATGTCTTTGCAAAGTAAGGACATTTGCATCGAGGCATGACAGCTGATAAGAACCTTGGTTGGATAGTGAGAAGAAGGGTATTTCTTTTTTTCCTTTATTATTATTATTATTATTTTTTGAGACAGAGTCTTGCTTTGTTGCTCAGCTGGAGTGCAGTGGCGTGATCTTGGCTCACTGCAACCTCCGTCTCCTGGGTTGAGGTGATTCTCCTGCCTCAGCCTCCCGAGTAGCTGAGAGTACAGGCGTGTGCCACCATGCCCAGCTAATTGTTTTTGTGTTTTAGTAGAGATGGGGTTTCACCATGTTGGCCAGGATGGTCTCAATCTCCTGACCTTGTTATCCGGCCACCTCGGCCTCCCAAAGTACTGGGATTACAGGTGTGAGCCACCACACTTGGCCAAAGAAGAGTATTTCAAACGGAGAGATTTCCTTTGATTTATCCATGTAATATTTCAGTTAAAAGTCAGTTTGTAAAAGTAAATGTACCAATTTACCATGGTTTCTGACAATTAACTTTTGAAATAAATTGCATTTTTTCTCATTTATATGTTAAAAAAAAATGAAGCCTCAAGATTTGGTATTTCTCTCTCTCTCTCTCTCTCTCTCTCTCTCTCAATTGCTTCTATACAAGACTTGAGTTATCTAAGTCAGGCTCTCTGGCAAACTGAGTTGTTTCTAAATCTGTTTAAATTATTGTAGATTTCTTGTACCTTTTATCTTAGCTTTCAATTGAAATACATGAATTCAACATCAGTACTGACAAGTAAAAACCTGATTTTAATATCATGAAAAATCTGTGTTGAAGCAGCACTCCAGTTCTCAATTCTGTTTGCTCAGAGCCACTTACTTTTCATTCCCCTTTAAAGTTTCTATTTAAACACGCCTCTTTGTCATATGCTGATAAATATTAAAATAACAGGAAAAATCTGCCTGACTTATTTAAGCTGATAATAAGAACAAAACACGGGATGTGTGTCTCCTCCTTCCTTTTCTAACCGTGGCTAAACGTTAAGGAGATTTTGAAACCCATAATTACGTAATAATTGGTCTCACTAAATTCTCTTTGCAGTGAAAAGCCAGGATTTTTGTAGTTTGCCACAGAGACAGAAGGAAACAAATTGGCTAAGTGGTATTGTCATTTCTTTGCTTTATTGTTCGAGAAGAATTTATCAAAAGAATCTCTACTTGTCAAGCTGTAGCTGCTGTGCCAATAATCACAAGATGATCTTTCCAGCCACATCTTTGGATAATAAGCTAATTTATAGAACCATAAATTTTACATATTCTCCTAATGTTTGTTTATTTATTATAAGAAAAAGAAAACATAGTCTAAATATTCAAATTGATGTAAATTTGTCTAACAGAAATGTGAGCAACATTGCCTCACTGGTAGGCCAATATGATGAAATGACTGGAGTTTCAAAACGACTTCCTTTGATCTCCAAGTGTGTAACACAAGTTGTATATTAAAACATCGTATTTTGTTTCTTTTTATAAAAGCTCTAAAGGAAACAGTACACGCAGCAGGACATTAGGTTTTTGAATTCCATAGAGTACTATTTATTTCTTTGTATTTCATTGTATTTCTTTGTATTTCAGGGTTCTAGAGTAAACTCACCTTTACTTGATATCTTTCTTTCAATTTTATTCTCATTCTCAGTCTTTCTCTTATAAAAGTATTTTTAAAAGCTTGCGCCACAAATACTTCAGAAGTCAATGAGCCAATAGAATCAGCTGCTTTTGTTCCCTTCTTTTAGAAGCTGAACTTTTGTAATACTTCCGTTACACCTATGATCATGGTACCAGTAAGAAAACAACCACCAAGTGAGAAAGACTGTAAGTATGAATGAAGCAGTGCTGGAAATAGAAAACCATGCGAGGCATTGCTAGGTGTCAGGTGTGAGGTGATCTCAGTGTGAGTTCATCTTAATTGTTTCTCCTGTGGTTTTAAATTTCCTGCTACAATAGTAGGGAACAGATTTAGGAGGAAACCCTATTTGGACTTTTAAAAACGTCATAGAACAGGTTGCATTTTGTGTGAAGAATTATTTCAGTTCAACACAACTCCATGGTGTTCCTTCAAGGTGGCCCTTCCTCTCTGCAGCTCTCAACACACCAAGAAAAGTGGATGCACTGTCCCGAAAGATGAGAGGTTAAGTTCTTCGGAAAAAAAAAAAAAAAATACCACCATTGAGGAACAAAGTTGGATGCCCTCCAAGAGAAATGATTGGTGACCTGGAAAGAGCCTTTGGTTTCACACCTGGAATGGATGTAGATTCAAGTGGGATCTATAGTTGACACTAAGAGCGGAACCACTAACATATCGGCAGGAGCCCTCAGGCCAACATGGGGCACCTTTGGTCTTTGAGGTTAGCTCTTCTGGAGTTTATTGGAGCCAGCAAGCTGAGGTCAAGTTGCATTGTCAATACAACTCTGCCTCCTGCTCCTCTTTGGGGGAAATGCATCATTACCCCACGTTTATCATGTTCCAAAAGCCTGTGCATACAATGGGCAAATTATTTAGTACTGCGTTTAATGTGGTTTTAATAGAGTGAGGTAAAGCTCCAGTGTGCTTTAGAAAAAAATCACCAAGAGACATACTTTTGAGAGCCACAATATGCAAACAATGTCACTGTTGTAAAACACTGTTCTGAATAAGAGGCACATTTATTATTCTAACTCTAAACATCGAGATAGACCTTATGACATGGCCTACCTTGCGGGTTGACTCTGGAGACAGGAGGCTGACTAGCAGCTGGGGACCTCCTGTGGAGACAGAGAAAAGAAGGACTCAGTCTGGGTATCAGAACTCCCCATTCCACCCCCAGCACCCCACCCTCATGGTTACTGAGGAGTTTTCCAGGTCGTAATGAACTGTGTTGTGACATAATGCTATCTCAGGAAGTCAGAGTCCTGTAACCTGGGTAGATGACTACAATTCTCTCACATCCAGATGGCCTGGAATTTCCCTCTGCACAGCCTCAGGATGCTCCGACTCTGCAGGAAGGAAGCTGTTTACTCCAAGTCCCCAACTGGCACCCTGATGTATGTTTTGCTCTTCCAAGGGCCCTCAGAAGAGGAGTTGCTTGCTCAGGCATCAGCTGAAATGTCAGAGTGAGTCCCAATTCCTTTGGGCACTGTACAGCCAGAGGAACCCTCAGCGATCAGTCACTTCAGGCCCCTAATTTTCGTACCTCAGGAGACCGAGACTGAGAGACGTGAAGTCACTTGCCAAGGTCACACTACCACTAGCAACAGTCATCCAGCTTGCTTTACTTAGAGAGAGGTATTTACATGGAGGAACTGGGATGTCATTCCATGTCATCACAAGCCTGCTGATGTCAGGGGTTAAACGAAACAAGCAAACCCCTGTTCACATAGTACTGGGGCTCCTTCTTTTTTTCCTTGTTTCTTTTCCTTTCTCTGCCCCCAACCCTTCAATTTCACTGCTCTCACCATCCTTTTCAGGCTTTGCACAACTTCTACCAGACTCTCCCATTTCCGGCTGCATTGCTGGTGAACCTTTCAGGAATACTATTGAGCAGGGCTCTCAGAACTTCTTGTCTCAGAAGTTAATTTTGAAAATATGGCTTTTATTTAGGGTTATCAATTCAGATAAACATTTCTGTGTGGAAGCTTTGGAAAGACAGGGACAATGTTTATTTGGTTTGTTAATTATTCGTGAGACTTGGTGCAAAGAAGAGGCTCAATACATTTTCAATGGATAAATGAGTTCTGTAAGCCACATGATTGCTTGTAGGGCATAAGAATGCCAGACAGAAAATTGCATAAGAATGCCAGACGGAAAACTGTAAACAGTGCCAGAGGAAAGTCGTATTGGTTGCTTGGTTTCCAAAGTCCCTAACTTATGGAAGAATCATAAGAAGTTGTGTGGCTGATTGTTGAAGACGGTGATATAAATACGGAGGATACTATGACCATGACAGTTCAGTGGAGAGAGAACTGGACTATGACTAAGAAGACAGAAATCCTAATCCTGGCTCTGGCACCTTCCCACTCTATAGCCCTTGGGCAATTCACAGAATCTCTTAGTTTCTTCCTCACTTGAGGAGGGCAGGCAGCAACTAACATTTACTGGTGATTTATGATGTACCAGGTCCTGCGTGAGGAGTTTTACATATAGTGCTTCACTTAATCTGAGGAAATTTGGCTAGGTTCTTTCCAGCACTGAATGTTAAAAATTTTATGGTCCTCAGCTAATTTAATTCACATGCCAAAGTACATACAGCAATAAAAGACATTTTGGATAGCTATATACTAAAAAAATGTAAGTGGTTATTCTTTCCTGAATATTACATACATGTTGATTAAATGATTCTTTGAAAAAATGTTAATATAAAGAAGTTGCATGATTTCCTGATAGCCACAGGTGATATTCATGATGTGGATGACAGAGTTGCTTGATGAATGACACCTCTTTGCCCAGCTCCATCCCCTGGATATCAGGCTTCTGAATGGTGGGCACACACTCACTCATGCACCTGATTACTCCAGCAGTCTGTCTGAAGTCAGCAAATGCTGTAAGAATGCTTATCTGAATTAACAATTCTATATGAAAGCCATGTTTTCAAAATTAACTCCTGGGACAAAGGAAGTGTAGGTTTTAATTTGCAGCCAAGAAATACAGGCCCAATCAAGCATCCCTCAATGGGATATTTCGTGAAGGTGCAAGGAAACCACCTCAACAGGAACTTTGAGATTTCCACACTTTGGGTGGTAAAGCACAAGCAGACAATGGACTGCTTTTATGCAGCGCAAAGAGCCAAAAGATAAAAGAAATCTTGACTTATGAGAAGTATAGTTCTATGTGGGAGTTCCTTTTCATACAATAAACCACACTAGCCAGATGTCTCATGAAAACCACTCCAAGGACATAATTATTGCTTAAATGCTACATTCAAGGCAGGGAGTGGTACCCTGGAACCAAAGTCAAGTATCCCAGAAAGCAATATCTGAGTTACATGAATTCTACAGTTTCAATTGTTAGGATAACGTGTGTGTGTGTGTGTGTGTGTGCGTGTGTGTGTGTTGGGATGGGGGGATGCTTTCTGTATGTTATATCCATTCCTGGCAAATGTTATTGCCTTCAGTTCCTTCTCTTGGATTTTCTTCAGTTGTTTGAGGGTATTCACTATTTAAAAATAAAATGGAGAGCATTAAATGGACACTCAGTTTTCCAACCTGCCCCTGCCAGGCTGCTCCATAGATGGCTAATTTATTTAATTGATTTCAGCTCCCTGGTGTCTGAAATCCATGATTCAGGAATGAGTCTGAGCTAGACTGCACCACTTCCAACTCCCTTTGGTGAAGTTCTAGTGGTAAATGTGCCCCGTCTTGAACTTTTGTTGGTGATGAGGTAGTACTTGCAATCAGTAACAGGATCAACTCTGTACACACGGGTATGAATTTGAGAAAGCTCATTAGATAGTACTATCTTACCACTGGAGACCTGCTTTGTGTGGTAAGTGTGGCTTGCTTTGAACCAAAAGTGACACAAGGGACCATGATTTGAAGGGTAGTCCTTAGCCAGAGTGCGGGAAGGGCTGTGCTTCAGCTATGCTATGGCAATTATGGTCTTGGGGTACTTGGTTCCTGAAAGTTCACAAGGACCAAAACCCTCAAGGGTATGGAAAGAACTGATTCTTGAGAAAGTAGTTTCAGTTGCCACAGCTTATTAATCTCAGAAGGGTTAGGCTGAATGTCCTGAGACTGCTAACAGAGGAAAAAACCTCAAGCCCGTGCTAACAAATAAGAATAAGAACATCAGCATCTGCTCCACCTTCTCCCTAGTGCTGTGCAGTGGAGTGGTTCTCAGTCCAACCATGCTTAAGAAGCCTTGAATATGTCCATATTATCCCTTCCTCCCCATTCCTACCTCCATCATTTTGGTTCAGAGCTACATCCTCACATTTAATTCCTGAAAATACTGTTTTAGCTACTGTCTCTGTCTTCAGGCTTTCTGATCTTCATCTTTTCCATAAGTTCTTCCTAAATGTCTTTCTGTTTTAAAGCCTTCCAGGGACTTCTTCCTATAACCCAGAAGACTTAAACAGATGTGGCAAATGAAAAGAGTACTGCAGTGACAGTTAGGATTCCAGGTTTCAAGGAAACCTCTGTTGCCCACTAGAAGCTGTATGTTCTTGCCCAAGTCATTGAATCTCCCCAAGGTTTGTTTCCTTATTCATGGAGTGGGCGGTAACAATATTCATATGCATATGATATTCATTTGTTCAATTTCATGAATATCATTTATGGTGATCTTAGCTGACATAACAGATATGAAAACCCCAAAGTGTTACACTACTTCTGGATTCAGCAAGAGCAATGTAACAATCCATTGTAATAGCTCACATTTATTGAGCACCTACTTCGTGCAAGATTCTGTCTTAAGTGCTTTGCAAATATCAATTCATTTAATCCTCACAATAACCCTCTTTTACACATTAGAAAACGGAAAAATAGAGTGGGTAATTAGCTTGCTGAAATGCATCATTTTCAAAGGAGCAGAAATGGGCTATGAAGCCAGTAACCATGGCTCCAGAGGCCATATCCTACCAGGAAAAAACAATAGAGAAGGATCCCTCCTGCAAATATGATATTCTAAATAATTGGTGGTCTTTCCTCTAACAATTATTTATTCAGAAATTCATATATGTGATGGATTTTTGTGGAGCATAAACTGTATGTCAGGCATTCTGCTATTCTTGGGAATTCAGGAAAAACTAAACACAATTCTTACTCCTAAGGGGCACACAATCTAGTGGTGGGCAGAGGTCCATAAAGCTAGTGATAAAGTGTTCAGAGTGCTCTGGGTCCAAATGAGGGCCACTCAGCCAGGCTTGATGAGATCAGGGAAAGCATCTCGGTGAAGGTGATTCTAGAGGTGACACATAAAGACAATCAGGATTTGGCCAAGCAGACACCGGCAAGTGGAAAGAGACATTTTAGGAAGAAAGAACAGTAAGTTCATAATTAGGATAGAGAAGACAGCATGCAGAGAACAACAGACCATGAGTATTGAAAATAATTCCATGTGGCTAGAGACCTGGTCTGATTGTTTACACTGCATCCTTCAGCACTTCATATTAGAATGTAAGCCCTAAAAGAGCAGAGAACTTGTCTATTCTGGTCACTATTACATTACCAGTGTGTGGTACTGATGGGGGCGCTTAGTAGTTATTTGTTAAATGCATATATCTATCTATGAATGAATAGTATGTATTGAATAAATACTTGTTGGATGGATAAATAGATATGTTAAATAAATAAATAAGTAATAAATAAATAAATGGAGTTCCACTCCAAAAGAGGCTGGGACAAGTCTCTAGATTTCATATACATTGCACTAAATAGAAACCCAAGTAACTATCAATCAAATTAATTTGTCTTGGGTACCAAGCACCAGCATCTGAACTTTATCTTAATGATAACACTGGACCACTGAAATGCCTCAAGCTGGAGGGTGACGCAGTCATAGAACATGTGAGAAAGATCACTCACATAGAAGCTTGATCAGAGTATACAGAGTCATCTCACGAGAAGGCCTAGTCATAAAATAATGAAAGGAAAAGCAAACATTCAAAGCAGGGTTTACTCCCACTTTTAACAAATCTATTCTATGAAAATTTGTATGAAAGCAAAGTAAAGGGCTGATAAAGAATTTCACAGAGACCGGCGAGATAGGATACTCTGTAGTGAACACTGGCTGAAAAATCAGATGTAGGTTTTGGCCTTGATGTGTCTCTAACTTATGGGGTGGGGGGTTGTTTGCAAGTCACTGGATTCTTGAGAGCTTAGGTTTCTCCTTCTGTAAAAGAAAGAGAATCAATGGTATCAAAGGCTTCCTCCAGACCTCTCATTCCAGGATCGTGGGTTTTATGACTCTCTGGGCTCTGTGATAACTTTTTAAAACATGCAGGTGAGTGAACTTAATAGCACTTAGCTTAGGCACAAATATTTGAAATGATTTTAGAGAGAGTGTTACTGCAAGGAATATAAAGTTCGAACCTTTATTTTGTAGATAAGTAGATCAAGGATTGGCAATATTAATTTAAATTAATTGAAGGTGGAGGAGGTGATAATCCTACTCTTATTTATTAAACTACATGAAGTTGTTACATATTATATACAATAAAAAAATAGGCAAATTGAACTTGAACTTTCTGCTACATATAATTTTAAGTTTGAATATCTGAATTCATTAATAACTTATTCCAAATGACCATTAATAGAATTTATGGCCCTTACTGGTCAAAGTGGTAAATATAAAAGTCAACAAAAAATAAAATCCTCTTCTTGCTCTTTCATTTGTGAACTAAAGACTAATAAGACCCAGACTAGATTACTTTTAATATTGTATGAGTTCTAAAATACTACGGTGCTCCATCCTATTTTCAAATTTCATTGTGTATACTAACTTAGCTTAGAATGCAATTTTCCATGTAATAGTTGTATTTTTTAAAATGCTCTTCAATATTTTTTGCCTTTATATTAGGGATTCAAATGCAACAAAAAAGTCAATGCTTACTTGTTAGATGTACCATGAAGGTTTGTTAGTATAGTGAAGTTGTTTCTCACACTTCGCAAGCTGGCAAGGACCTACAAGAAAAATATTTCAAATGATTAAGGACCAAAGAAGACAAATGGCCATGTTCAGACTTCGAAATCAGCAACAGTGAAAGCAAGCCAGGACCAGCATAATACGTACCTGGGCAAAAGGAGTTACAATCAAGTCATCGCCGTGTCTGGTGAAAAGAGGAAAAAACAACCTTTAGAAATTTACTTGAATTATAACTGTGACATATAATCTATAATATTAAATGTTATCAGTGTTAACAACACAAAGGTTATACAAGTCCTTGTACCTGGCTATAAGGCAGGACTCACAATTTGGCATGAAAGTGTATCCCAAGAGCTTGAAAGGAAAAAATTAGTACGAGATTCATGATTCCTGAATTTACAGTGACTACACATAAAAGCATTTGCAAGTAAGCATATATCCTCAGGATATATTCCTATTAAATAACAGATCCAGAGTACTGTAATTCAAAGTGACTTGTGGATTTTGGTTGCCAGAGCCAGGAAATTCAAAGGGAGGGCTGCTCACAGGGACACACACAGTTGGAAAAAACGGTATAACAGTCTGGATAAAGGTTAACTTTGGATTTCCTGGCTTTTGTTGATTTGAACCACAGCCTTAAAGCCATTTAAACACAGATTTCTGTCTGGGAATCCCATTACTTTTTGTTTTTAATATAACTTTTTTCTTAAAGTACCTAAGGAAAAGCTTTCAATAGAAGTATGTGGCTGAACCCATCATAGTCATACCATAGTCACTCATTTTGTCCCAAAGAACTGATAGTGTTATATAAATCTGTATTTAGGAAGAGTTGAAAATCTGTTTTCAGAAGTGCATGCTGTCTCCCTGGCATATGCTTTGAGAAATCTACTTAAACCCACATTCAGCAAGTTCTCTATTGAAGATACTAGAAGACATGTTGGTATGAGCTATAGTCACAAAATTAGGCCAATTTGCTATTACAGTGTGAATCATTATAGCAGCACAGAAGCTAGGAACAGTGAACTTCCCTCACTGTCTAGCCTACCTTCCCTGTCCTCATAATCATCACACAAATATGACACCTTCTTTATTAACTACATTAGTGCAACCAATAATTATTAATCATGTGCCCTGTACCAGGCACCATGCGACGCCTGGGGCTTCCAAGTCAAACAACACATACGTCCACCTGGGCCTTGCCTCTATCACAAGCTTTTAACTTGACCTCTTAGTTAATAGGATACGTTTCTTTCCACCTTTGTCTTTAGCTAGAAACCTCTGAACTTCTATTTAGTCTAGCATATTTCTTCTGTGCCCACTTTGTACAGTGACAATAAAAAGAATACTGACAAGGAGTAAGCATTCTTTGTGTGACTACTCCGGTCTGCCAGGCCTTGTGCTAAGCAGTTTACATGTGTTATCTCATTTAATTCTTATAAGAGGGCTGTGTGGCAGGTACTCTTGATATTACTATTACAGGGTCGGGCGTGGTGGCTCAAGCCTGTAATTCCAGCACTTTGGGAGGCCGAGGCAGGAGGATCACCTGAGGTCAGGAGTTCAAGACTAGCCTGGCCAACATGGCAAAACCCCACCTCTACTAAAAATACAAAAATTAGCAGGGCATGGTGGCGGGTACCTACAATCCCAGCTACTCGGGAGGCTAAGGCAGGAGAATCACTTGAACCAGGAGGTGGAGGTTGCAGTGAGCCAAGACTGTGCCATTACACTTCCACCTGGGCGACAAGAGTGAAACTCTGTCTCAAAAAAAAAAAAAAAATGCTATTATATAAATGACATAAATCCACAGAGCAGGTAACTAGCACATACCTACTAAGTAGAAGAACTGAGACTGATTCCAAATGTAAGAATTTAGACTGTCTGGTTTCAAAATTTCTGCTTTTAAACACTATGCTTCATTTTTGCTGTTGTCGTCATTGTTTCGTTTTGTTTTGAGACAGGGTCTCGCTTTGTCACCAAGGCTGGAGTGTAGCAGAGTGATCTCAGGTCACTGCAACTTCTGCCTTCCAGGCTCAAGCAATCCTCCCACCTCAGCCTCTGGAGTAGCTGAGAGTACAGGCACACAACACCACATCCGGCTAATTTTTTTTTTTTTGCATTTTTTTTTTGTAGAGACAGAATTTTGTCATGTTGCCCAGGCTGGTCTTGAACCCTGGGCTCAAGCAATCGGCCCACGTCGGCCTCCCAATTTCTGGAATTACAGGCGTAAGCCACTATACCCAGCCTATACTTCCTATTTAATGACTTGCTGCATAGTTAACAGAACAAATCATACAAAATATTCATAATAATCAAAATTAAAGCAGGGAAGGCAAAAAATATTTTTAAAACTGTAATAGATATTTAATATTAAATTATAATTACAAACAACAGATATACTTCATGAAGTCCAAAGGAGATGTGATAATTACAGGTTAGAGAGAGTAGGAAAGTCTTGATTGAGTGAACAGCGTTTCAGATGAACTTTGAAGGATTTAAAATGTCAGGGATGGTAGATGTGGCCAATGAAAAGAAATGGCAGGAACAAAGGCACTGAAATGGGAAAATACTGAACAAGCTTATTAAGATGTTTGATGGCTATTTGGGTGAAGCGGAGCATATTAGCTATAGACATTTGTAGAGAATAAGGGTAGAAGGCCTCCCCAGCACTCATATTACGGACAATCTGGACAAAGATTATAGAATCAGTACTTAGCTCCATAGAAAGAAATGAGCCAGTGAAGGTTTTTAGTGAGATGAAAAGTGAGATGGGCAAACAGAAGCATGTTTTAGAAAGTAAAATGCCTTGGATGTGGAGGGATAGATTGGAGAGGGGACAAACCTGGTAAGAATAGTTAGAAATTGCACTCACTCCGATGAGAAGCAAAAGGTAAGTCCAAGAAAGGAACAGAATGAGACAACTCGAAGACAACCCAGAGGTTTTGCGGGACTCGAATTTAACTGGATAAGAGGTCATAAAGAAATATCATTTTCAATTTTAAAAATGGATATCTGAGAAAATAGTGAAGTCATGAGTAGAAATAAAAAATTAAGGAAGGGGTTGGGGGAGTTTCAGGTAGTCATTGAGTTTTTAAGGTACGTGTTGAACTTTAAGACACTGAATGATATCCAGGTGGCAAAACTGAGCAGGAAGATTGAGACATGGGAATTTGAGCTATGGATTTAGGGTTCCTTACAAAAGTAGGAAGAGTGAAGGCTATGGCAGGACATGTCCTCCTGAGGTGGGAGTACATGTAAGTAGGAGCCAAAGGAAGAGCCTCGGTGTTCTTGGAGAGAAGCAAAAAGGTGAGACAGAGTAATCAAGAGAGGAGCAGTTGTGATAAATGGAGTGTGGTGAACTGCATCAGAAACTGGCCCTTTCCAACCATTGTTCCAAAGATGGGTGAAGATCTTGCAGTTTGTTCTGATCTTTTTCCCTTCCTCAGTTTGTTCTGATCTTTCTCTCTCTCTTTTTCTCTTTCTCTCTTTTTCTCTTTCTTCCTTCCTTTCTTTCTTTCTTTTTTTTTTTTTTGAGACAGAGTCTCACTCTGTTGCCAGGCGCCAGGCTGGAGTGCAGTGGCGCAATCTTGGCTCACTGCAACCTTCACCTCCTGGGTTCAAGCAATTCTCCTGCCTCAGCCTCCCGAGTAGCTGGGACTACAGGTGTGTGCCACCACACCCAACTAATTTTTGTATTTTTAGTAGAGACGGGGTTTCACCATGTTGGCCAGGATGGTCTTGATCTCTTGACCTCGTGATCCACCCGCCTCAGCCTCCCAAAGTGCTGGGATTACAGGCCTCTTTCTTCCTTTCTTTCTTGTTTCATTTTTTTTTTAGGCTAGTCAAGTGAAGTGTTCTGATTTTTGATATGAAGTTACCATTGTTCATAAGACATCGGGATGAATTTGGGACAAGATAATGGATTTAGATTTAAGTACATCTTCTATGACTCCTGGATTTCCAGAGTCTAATATCTAATAAAAGCTAAATATTGTAAGTAAATCTCATGGATTGGTAGTACCTTGAGCTGATGTATTGTTGAATGAATTGGAGGAGTTATTAAAACTGTACAATCCAAAGATTAAAGGAGCTAAATATACATTAACAGAGTATAATGTCAACATGACTTTATCCTTACTGAACTTTTGAAATTTAGGAGAACATTCACAGGCAAAAAATAGATTTTACAGATCCCCAGCACTGGTTTCCTTAAAGAATTTGAGCTGCCAAAGTTAAAGCTGTATGTTATAAAATTGCTCTTAGAGAAGTGATCAGATAATTTATAGTAAGCAACAGAAAAGAAACAAAACAAAAAACTTCTCTTTGAGTACAGCCAGATTACTTATGGAACTATTATACATTAAAAAAAATCATAGTTTGATAAATTACCAGTTAAGAGTCAAATGGCGTAGAAATACCAAAACATTTGATTGATTATGAAAACTGATACATTTCTGACTTTCACAAACCACTAAAGGCAATGCCTCTCCTGGATACTCAGAACCATTGTATGAGCAACATCTAGTGACAAAGCCAGCACATTACACATTTATAGAATAGCTGGAAGTGAGCACTTCAGTCTTAGGACAGAGTCATAGAATTGAGTGTAAGTCTACTCTAAACAATAAAATGCTTTTCTAGAAAGCAAAAATGCTGTCTTTCACTGCTACACTCTGAATTTTATTAATCCATTCCACCTTGCTCTGTTTTCTTGCTACACACAGAATTTAGTAATTTGCTTGATTTTAGTCTGTTGTATAGTGATTAACAGCACAGATTTTGGAGCCAAACAGCATTGATCTGTTTCTTAGCTGCATTACTACTAGCTATAAGACATTAGGCAACCTCTCCATGTCTCAACATTTTTACATGTAAAAAAGGGTTCTGTGAGAATTAAATGAATTATTACACATGTACAACTCTAAATAAAAGTGCTTAGCATATAAAAGCAGCTTAGTTATTGAGTTATAGTTATTACCAGTAGGTATCTTTACTTTTATATGTATGGTCCTCAGACTAATGATTATTTGACTTAATTTTTTTTTTTTTTTTTTTTTTTGTTGAGACAGAGTCTCTGTTACCTAGGCTGGAGCGCAGTGGGACATTCTCAGCTCATTGCAACCTCTGCCTCCCGGGCTCAAGTGATCTTCGTATCTCAGCCTCTTGAGGAGCTTGGACCACAAACACACACAACTAACTCCCAGCTAATTTGTATTTTTTGTAGAGACAGTGTTTTGCCGTGTTGTCCAGGCTGGTCTCAAACTCCTGAGATCAAGCAATCCCCCTACCTTGGACTCCCAAAGTGCTGGGATTAAGGAGTGAGCCACTGCACCCTGTCCAACTTACAATTTTTGACTTCACAATACTGCAAAAGCTACATGCATTCAGTAGAAACTGTACTTTGAGTACCCATGCAACCATTCCGTGTTTCACTTTCTGTATAGTATTCAATCAATTACATGAGATATTCAACACTTTGTCATAAAATAGGCTTTGTGTTAGATCATTTGCCCAACTGCAGGCTAATGTAAGTGTTCTGAGCACATTTAAGGTAGGTTAGGTTAAGCTGTAATGTTTGGTGGATTAGATGTGTTAAATGCATTTTCAACTCACAATATTTTCGACTTAGGATGGGCTTTTTGGGACATTGTAAGTTGAAGGGTATCTGTAATTAAAGGGTTGCATGTCTGCATTTCCAGATGGTGAGATTCCTTTAAGATATTCATGCCTGTCCACTGCAATCAAGAGGACTCGTATTTATGTTATATTTACAGTTTACAAAGCACTTTCATGTACATTACTTCATGTAGCAAGAGAATGCTCCTGATCCCAGGGAATGGTGCAACCACCTATCTTCTTGACCAAGCCTGAAACCTGCCTCTCCCTTATCCTACAATCAAACACTAACTCCTGCAGATCTTGACTTGCAAATATCTATTATCTGCTCACTAGATCATCTGTAATATAAACCCCCGTCCTCCTTTACATAAATATCACGGCAGCCTCCCATTTGGCTGTGTAGGTTTGAATACTAGTCTTTAAGCTTCTCTACCCTCCAAACCTTTTTGTATACTGCAATCAGAGCTATCATAAAAAAAGTTGCATTACCTATTTATCTGCTTAAAAGCACTTGGTAACACTCCCCTGCTTACAGCATGAAGGCCAATTCGTTAACATAGGCTCTTTGTGATAAAGTTCCTGCTCACTTTTCCAGTCTTGTTTTTCACCACTTCCTCATCCTCTCATATCCTCTGGATCAACCACACTGAGCTGTGGTTCTCCAAAATGTTCTTGCACTAACTGGAGAATTAGTTAGGGCATGACCTCACCCCTGCATGTCCTTCTGCCTGCCTGACTGCTCTAGCTGAGCTGGAACCTCCTCAAAGTGGGCTGCTCTCCCTGCCTGGCCAGACCTTTTAAACCAGTGCATAGCTCTCTATGCCTGCTCTTATCTGAAGCTACTAAAACTGCCTGTTGGCCTACTAATCTTTTAGTACCCTTGAAGACACAGAAACTGTCTTATTTGTTAGCAAAGTTCCTAAATTTATGTGTTTATCAAAAGAGAGAATGAAAATGATCCTCCTAACAGCTGGAAAGGTAGGCAGAATAGAGATCTATAGCATTATTATTATTTTTTTTATTTTTCAGCCTCATATAGAGTCTATTTACATACTGGATATCCATATAGTTTACTACCTAGACTCCCTGGGTTCAAGCCTTGTTCCCATTGTTGGTGAAATCATTTAACTTCTCAGTGCCCCAATGCTCTCATCTTTAAAACAAGAAAGTTATAGTACCTACCACATTGTGGATATGGAGGTTAAATGAATTAACATATGTAATGCTGGTGCAGTGGTTCATGCCTGTCATTCCAGCACTTTGGGAGGTCAAGGCAGGTGGATCACAAGGATAGGAGTTCAAGACCAGCCTGGCCAAGATGGTGAAAACCCATGTCTACTAAAAATTACAGAAAAATTAGCCAGGCATGGTGGCACATGCCTGTAATCCCAGCTACTTGGGAGGTCGAGGCAGGAGAATCACTTGAACCCTGGAGGCAGAGGTTGAGTGAGCCAAGATTGCACCATTGCACTGTAGCCTGGGTGACACAGCAAGACTCTGTCTCAAAAAAAAAAAATGTAAAGTACTTTAACACATAGCATTCAGACAATACTCAATAATTGTGTGCTTTTATTTTCAGATAATTTAGAGATAATAAAATAGATTCAATGTCTTAAAAGCCATGGTGCTAACAAGTGTGATGGCTGTAAGTTTAACTCAAGTCTTAGAAACTACACTGCACTTTTTGGTAGTCCATCAATAAACAGGTTTTAAATTTAAGTGGGTTGTTATTTCTGCTTTTCCTCTTGGTTCTTATGTCTCATTTCCCTTGACAGATCTCTCTAGAGACTACTTAGTCCACATGTAAATGGTGGCTTTCAAAAGTTTGTTGTCTATGTAAAGCTTTGCAAAATGGGATGACCAAATGAAAAAAACATGGAGTGTCCTTTCCTGTGGCTTTGCAGGTGGATAATCAAAACTCCATCCTGTCCATGGTGGTTCCTACCACAGTTTTCAGCAATAAAACTGGCCTGGTAAGTTTCCTGTACTTTATGTTCCCATGAGGCAATCTGTACCTCAGTAATACGAAGGCATTACGTTTGGTATGACTACAACACAGGAACTGAACAGAAACCAACAAACTATTGCCACATCTAGGAAAGCATCCGAAATTTCCTTTTGGGATCCAATGTTGATCTTGCTTTACTTTACTATAAAACCTCATTCTGATCTCTCCTTTGTTGCTCAAAGTTAAAGCCACTTTTATTTTTTCTTGTTCACCTTTTTACTCTTAATATCTTTTCACTCACTCTCCCCTGACTATATTTTCTCTTACTCTTCTGAAAAAGTTCAGATGAGAAAAATTTAAAATTTCCTTTATTACTAGTATTTTCTTTATTACTAGGATTTAATGCAGCAGAATTATGGAGAGTTTTCCACCTTTCGTAAAAAATTCATGACCGCTTTGTGCTGAATATGAGGGGCTTGTGAGCAAGGAACATCCTGCGGTCCCCACCCAATGGCCTTCACATCTAGACTCTTGGTCTATTATCACCCTTCTTCTTCCTAGATCTATGTGTAGAAGGCAAGAGAAGGAGTGGGAAGCTTGGGGGTGCTGTTCCTCTGTTTCAATTTATCTTAAAGGGTTAATAATCAGGTGAAATAGCTTTAAGAGTATTACTTCAGTTCAGATTCAGATACTGGTGTGAAACTGGACTTGCCAACATAAAACTAAATTACTAGAAGAAGCTTCATATTCAAACTCTACTTATCATTATGTTGTGAAATATAAACTCTAAAACTGATAAATATATGCAAGTTTTTTTCTGTGATACTGAAATAGTTGAAAAACAAAATCTTGTGCTATTTTTATTCACACAATATTTTAATATGTCCTGTTATAACTATTTTTGATAGGGTGGTATTATGTTACCAACTGTGTTTTCTTGGGAAAGGATGTTTTTTATTATGAAAGTGTACCCATGCTACTTTTTATCTAAGCTCCTCTCTTTAAAAAGTGAGAATGATATTAGATAATTTACATATGTAATTTTTACTTGCCTAAATTTGAAGTTGGAAAATTTAGGTTCTAAAGTTACAGGGGGAAATTTTAGTGGCCAGTAAAATTGAAAGTAGTGTAAACTACCAGTAACAGGGATGCTGGATGGAGAGTCATTTAGAACTATATCTCTGTTTTGACTGCTGCAGACTGAGTTGCATTGTGATCTTTAAGGATTCTTCAAGTTTAACATTTCTTTTTTTTTTTTTTTTTTTTTGAGACGGAGTTTTTGCTCTTGTTACCCAGGCTGGAGTGCAATGGCGCGATCTCGGCTCACCGCAACCTCCGCCTCCTGGGTTCAGGCAATTCTCCTGCCTCAGCCTCCTGAGTAGCTGGGATTACAGGCACGCACCACCATGCCCAGCTAATTTTTTGTAGTTTTAGTAGAGACGGGGTTTCACCGCGTTGACCAGGATGGTCTCGATCTCTTGACCTCGTGATCCACCCGCCTCGGCCTCCCAAAGTGCTGGGATTACAGGCTTGAGCCACCGCGCCCGGCCAAGTTTAACATTTCTATAACCTTTTTATTCCAAATAATGAAACACAAGAGTTAAGCTGGAATTGGGGTAGATTTTCTGAGGAGACTCTGAAGGATCTTCATGCCTCTTGGTTTCAGTCTAGAGAACTCTTATCCAGGGAGTTAGTTTGGGGAATGAAAAGATTTCAAAGCTATCTTTCCCTTGCAAAATAAGCTCTATCTACTTTGAGCTCACCACATGACCTAGACTCTCCCACGATAAAGCCTAGAAACGTGTTTATCTTGGTAAAGGAAAGAATTCCCAATACCTTAGCATTCAAAGACCCCCATCCAAACTTTTGTCAGAAATGCCTTGGATTCTACAAGATCTACAGCAAAGTGGCAGGCTACCTACCTCTCCTCCAGCTTCGGACACCTCTACTCTGCAGTCATTTGTTTTCTATCTAGCGGTAGAGATGCCACTTTGTAAATTGAAGAACATGGATGGAAAGATTCCAAAAGTTTTTAATATGACCATCTTTAGCTACATTATGGGACACAGCATGATATACAGTCATGGGATAGGGACAAGTTTCTCAATCTCTCAAAATCCCAGTTTCATCATCTGTAGAGTGGGGATAATAAGGGCACCTACCTGACAGGGGTGCTGTGAAGATGAACAGAGATAACATAAGTACATGAACTCAGCTCCACAGGAAGTGCTCATTAAACGTTAATGTCCTTCCACTCTGTTATGTGTGTATGTGTGTGTGTTTCTCTTATCTTTCCTATTTAGCTGAGAATGAGATATGCTTTTAGCTCATCTGTAATTTTTACACTGTTTTGTTTGTCTTCTATCACCAGAGATTGGCACAATGTATGGCACATAGGAGAGAATCAGTAAATATTTGCCAAATGACTGAAAAATGAATTTGTGCCCACATGATGATTGAGATATTTTAGGGCAGGGGTGCTTCTATTAAAATGTGCTGGTGGAAATGCCATGAGGAATATTTTTTTTTGCTGGTAGCTTCAAAATGCCCCCTGCCCCTTTCACAAGAGGGTGAAACTTTTTGACTTCCTTTTTAAAAGCAGTAGAGAATCCAGTGGAATTTTCCAAACTGGACGCTTTAGGGAGCTACTGATACTTTTATGACATATAATATTAAAAACAATTGTATCTGTGCCCAGAAACCTTTTAAGGCATGAATTCCAGAATCCAATTTTATTCGGTTTTGGAAATTTAATAAATGGATGGCAAAACCTGGTCCTTGTTCTTTAAATAAAAATTAAGAAATATACAATTAATAGCAGCAGAACAGAAATATCAGCTGTGCTTCATAGTGTGGTGGAGTGTGTTGTGTCTCACCAAGGAGCCAGGCAACAAGTGGGCATTGTGTTAAGGTTCCAGAGAAGGGACACAGGCATGTGGCCAAATGGCAGCTTATTAAAGTCACCAAGCAAAGGCCACTGAGACAGCATGCATGGAACAAGTCATCATTTTTCTTCTTTGCTGGAGCCTCATGAAAACTGCACATGCAGCTGAAAATTCAAGTGTGAGGTATAAAATGTGTTAAGGTTCTCATGTTGTAAATGACTCAGCAATTCAGGAAATGAAGCAAAATAAAAAGAATTTTAAAGGCATCACTAACAGATGTAAACTGAACACTGTGCCTAGGTTTTTAAACACCCTTTTTAACACCCCGCTGCCTATTCCTCATGCTATAGAGCATTAATGTCCTTAAAATGGTTATCATGTCACTCCTGCTCATGTTCATTTTCTTCCTCCATCCTTCCCATGGATTAAAGGGGAACTATTGTTGCTGCCACTGTGACAGGGCTAGAGATGAGGTAAGTGTGAGACTGGAAGCCAGACAGAGCTTGTACTTACTGCTCACTTGGAAGCGAAGAGTTTCTCGACATCGCCTTTGGTGACAAGTCATAGTCGCTGTCTGATCTGTAGAGAAATGACTCTCTGCGCTGGCTGTGCCCAGGAAAGGTGGTGTGAAGTACCAGCCCAGAGGAAGAGCTGGCCTGGGGATCCAGTGGACTCCGACCTGGGGAAGGGCCATTTTCCACATCAAAGCTTAAAGAGAAAGCAGGAAAGTCTGGTCACATGATAACTGTGGAGGAGGTTACATAGTATACACCGAGAACCAAAGTGTGGCAGGTACTATATGCTAAGCATTTTACATACAACTGTATGCACAGTTTTAATCCTCAAAACAGCTTGGAGTTGCAGTCATTGCTCTCATTTTATGTATAGGAAACTGAGTCTCAAGGAAGTTCAGTTATTTACCCATGCCCACCATTAGCAAATAATGGAGCCAGAACTTGCACCCAGGAGCAAACTCCATGGCCTTTCAGTGACACGAGCAACTTTGACAAATTAAGCATTGGTGTCACCCATACAACAACTTGGTGAAAATAAGCAACTCTAGAGGGGGAATTCAGCACAGGTCTAGGCGTCAGACACTGAACAATCACATGAATAAGGCTTCCTGGCTGAAAGACTTCTTCCTGTCATGAATAAATATCACAGTCTCATTAAATATACAATACACATATTTCTAAATGTTTCAGGAACAAAGTGTCATCCTGACAACCTCCGCTGGCTGATTAGATGGGAGGCCCAACCTGAGATTTAATATTCTTCTGCAAATTTAACCACAGAAAATGACTTAATTAATCTGATAACACCAAATTAGTCTCCAAGGCTGCAGAGATTTGTCTCTGGGGGAGGGTGCATTCACTGGCTCCCGCAGAAGAGTGCCGTGAGGTTTCCCATCAGTCTTCCTCACTCTAGAAAGGTGCCCTCAAGCCCAGAATGGTTTGAACAAGCTCTAATAAACAAACACACAGATGGGAGCAGTAGAGATTTTTTCTCTTGTTTTCTGTGTCCCCACGCCTGGTATTTCCCTTGGCACTGTGCCCTTTTCACATTCTCATTTATCATTACATATGCATTTTTCCCTGCACACACAATTTATCTTAGCCTCAAATTGACAGTAACTGTATTCCCTAGTATTTCTCCAAAACTCTCACTGCTCCTGAGCTAAAGCTTTGAAGAGAGGTGTGGAACAAAAGATATGGGGCTGAGAATGCTCTCTTCCAAATCAGACCACAACAGTGAACTTCTTGTATACTAATTCAGCTGCCATAATTTATGTCTACATTCTTGGTTCTTGACTCTCCCTTTGGGTGCATTTTGCTTATATTTCTTCACTTTACAAAGTGCTTCCCAATACATTATTCCATTTACTCCTAACACCCCTATGAAGTATATAAGGTGATCACACTCTACATTTGAGATAAATGAGGCTTAGCAAGATGTAAATACCTTGCTCAAAGTCATAGGCTAGTAACGGGTAGAGCAGAATTAGAAGACTCACGTTTTCCAACTAATTTCTTTACAACCTCAGACATTCCTAATGACATAACTCCTGAATGGCCCAATGAATAACTGAATGAAATTCCCCTTTAGCCTCCGTATACAACCAAAAGAATTTGGTACATAAAGAGTCGGTTAGACTATAAGCAACCTTGGCTCCTATCTTAAATGAAAACAGGGAGGTGGCAAATTACCCTGAAGCTGTAGGTTTCCTTGAAATATGAGGAGAAGAAATGACAGAAGGTAGGGTTATAATGCTTCCCCAGAGACCATTCTGAGAAGCTGCTTTTGAAGAGCTTCTTCAGGTGCCTGATAAGCAGCAAGTGATAATGTCTGAGTGAAAGGCCAAGGAAAAGCTATAGCAATCCAATATGTGAATGGTCTTTCAAGGTACTATAGATGGAATTTCTCAGTAGGCTAACAATCTGGGATGGGGCTGCTTTTCAAAGACTGCAGGCAGACAGGCAGGTGGGCAGTTGCTCATACTACCAGCCTGTTTGCCAGCCTGCCTGGCAGAGCTCTGTTGTTAGCCACATACATTGCAGCAAGCAAAAATATAATGAAGCGACTTGCAAACACTTCTTAGGTGAGACCTGTAGTAGTTGTTGGCAAAATAAAGAGCCCCTTTGTGGATAAGAGCTTTTTTATGTGCCACCCAAATCCCATAGAACCACTGGGTCATGGGCTCTGAAACTTTTTAAGGGCAAAGTATGTAGATTCTTAAAAAGTAACGGGGAGAGGGATTACACAAAGCTTAATGGTGGGTATGAGTTTAGAAATTTCATGTACTCCTGTTGTCATTCATCTGGTATGTATCTGTACAACATTTCTGAATATTAAAACACTAACATACTTTTTAAACAGTTTAGCATCTAGTCACTGCTCCAGGCCCTCTAGGACCAGCTGAACTTCCCAGTGATTCAGTAACTAAAGGACTGGTGTCTGAAAGCCCTGTGCCTGTGTCCATTAATTTGTCAGTGCTCATGCAGTGCCAGCCATTAAATATTATGAATACCACTGCTGTGCATATCTGTGCTAAAATCTTAGAGGAGGTGCCAAGTGGGTATGCCCACCGAGCTCTCAGAACTCTTCCCATTGAGGTTTCCACCAAGGTTCATCCTGCCTTCTTTTTTGCTAAAGGCATTCCTAGTGGGCAGAGGGTAAGTACACAAAGTGTTACTCTTAAAATGAAAGTCACAGGCATTCTGTCCCTAGTATTAGAATCCAAGAAGTTCACTTCTGCCAGATAAACTAAGGTTAGACCATAACTCCACAGGTCTCTCCATGTTGCTCCTCTTTGCTTTTGTTTTCTTTCCTTCTTACCCTACTTAAACTCACAGGAGAGCTTGCTGGAATTTAAAAGAAGCCAGGGTAGAAGTCTCTGATGCAAAGAAGCGGAGAAGCAGTCTTAGGGAGACAAATGGCCTTTCATATTCCCTGGGGCACTGCTTCAAAGCAACCAACACAGATATACAGCTTTGGAACAAACATGAATCACCAACCAGACACCAGCCCCAGTCACAGCAAAATTAGCAGGCAGACATCACAATACATCCCACAGATCCAGGGAGTGAGAAGGGGTGTGGGCAAGGGAAAGACTGAGGACAGGCTTAATAAGCAAAATGAATATACCACACACACTGAAATACAATTAGGAGGAGATGAAATCTACAGTAGCAGAAACAAAAACATAAATAGGACCATTATTTGTTTAGGGTAATTTTTGCCTCTGCCTTCATCAGGATACACATTTCACCTTTAGGCTATTTTATATTTTAAAAAATCATTATAAAAGAAATATAAAAATATTATAGAAAACATAGACAATAGAGAAAAGAACAGTATCATTACTAGCAGTTTGTTTTTTTCTATTCTTAATATGTTTTTCCTGCAGGTTTGAATCTTGATTTTTTTTCACAAGTATTTGTTGTGTGCTATAGTTTTCAGAATTAGCATTTTCCATGAGCTGCTTCATTCAGTTGCTGTATCACAGTTTTCTCAACCATTTTCTCTACTCTTGCTTATCACATTTGCAATTCTGAATAATGTTGCAGTTGATACCTTTGAGTTTGTAGCTACTTCAACATTTAAATGAGGTCACACGGAAGTTTCAGATAGATTAAGAGAGGAAGTTACACACAAGTTTCTGAATATTTGATTGTGACTTATACCTGTCTGGAAGGGGTTGCTCATATCTAACCTATAGAAATGGCATTGAAAGTGGTCTTTTCCCTGGGACCAGAGATCCCTCCGAGCTCTGCTCTCTTATCTTCAGGATTATTTGTGCTGCCTGCTCACTTGGATCTGCCTGCTTCTCCCTGCCTCTGCCGATATCCCTGGACTGAACCAATTGCTCATCTGAGACCTAATGCTTTAACAGCCTTCTCTTGCTTTGTGTCTAGTGTTCTCAGCTCCTGCAGGCAGTGATGGTAGGTGATGGGCTGTATTAGAAGCGGTGCTTTCCACAACTGGAATGTCTTTCCCATCATGGTCTCCATCAAGCCAGTATCTTCAAAATTCAGTTCATGCCATCTTCCCTAGTACAATCTCTCTGACACTGCAGTCTAGTTTGATATTGATACAGGCTCCTATTCTGTGCTCTCCTAGATTCCTTTACCATAGTACTTTATCACAGTACTTGGACTTCTATTTTAATTCCCTATTTTATTTTAATTCTGTACTGCTCCCCAATACACTGTTATCACCAAGCCAGAAGGGACTCAATATTACTGAGTATTACTATTTTTGGATCCCAGGCATCTGGGTCAGAGCCTACAAATAGTAGGTCTCCAAAATGTGGACAGAACCAACTAAAATATACTGGAACTTACTATGAAAGATTTCTCCAGTCTCTCCCCTCTCTGCCTCCCTATACCCACCTCAGATTCCACTGCAATGTGTTTCTTCTGTTTTCTTTAAATGTGTCTATAGAGATGTGACATCAATTTATATATTTGGCCTTATGAGACAGTGATCTAAATAAAATAATTTTTTAAGAAAGCACTGCTGTATTCTCCCTATGCAGAACACATCTGTATAGAAATATCACTGGCTTGCTTTTTGAGACGGTCGCATCTTTACACAAACTCCCAGGAGGGAACAAGCCTTCTTATATCGGCTTTTGTCTGCATCCTCTCATCTCTTTGTTTTTCAGTATAAGCAGGAATGTTCTCTGCCCCACAGTTATTCCCCTGGTGGTTTCCATTCCTGGGGAATCCTTGCAAAGCCAGGCTGGAGCTGGTGACGCACGAGCCAGCAGATGGCAGCAGACTGTCACATTGTCAGGCTGCAAGCCCCGGCCTCCAATCTCAGCAGGTGGGGCGGCTGGCAGTCTTGGCAGGAGAAACATAACTGAAGCCTTATTCATAAGCCTGGGAGGAAAAATCAGGGATAAAGAAAAGAGCCACAAGGTGTACCATGAAACTTTTGATTAACCTAAGAGAAGCTCTACTTCCAAGAATTCAAGTTAAGCCAGGTGGTCACAGAATTGCCTGCAATTGTCCCCAGGGTGGTTGTTTCCCGATCCCAAATTACCTGCTCAAACTCCAATTTCTGTAACAAAGACTCATGGAGCAACGTCCTAGAAATAATTCATTTCCAAACCAGTGGAGATTTTTCTTTAGCAACTTAGTCATTCTCTAGGTGAGCTTCTTTGGTATTCTAACAAATAACCTGCTAGAAAGATTGTGAATGCCACAAAAGAGGTTTAAATCCACAGGTCCACAGAATGTTTCACTGCCTTTTGGGAGAGAGCTCTTCCTGTCTCAATTTTGCTTTTTTTTCCTTAAAAATTACTTACTGAGTCTCTTCCATATCTTGAATTATCACAACGCTGGCAGGCTAATCTCTTTGCCCCATTTCAAAGAAGAGAAAATGGAGGTTCCAAAATGTGAAGCTTCATTTGAAAAATCCCGAGCAGTGACCTCTTTTCATTACACCTTACAATCTGTGCCCTGACCCCTCCGATGTCCCCTCAGACTCCTTGATCTCAGGATCTGCCATGCTAGACTATACTCCTCCATTTACTTCTCTCTCTCATTCCACCAGACTGTGACTTTGAAGCAGGAATTAAACCTTCATTCAGTTTTGTATTCCCAGGGCCTAGAGCTGACTATCACATCAAAAGGCACATAATAAATATTTGTTAAATGAATGCAAAGATCTCATAGTTTTATCTCACATCTGACAAAAAGACAGTTTTATTTGGATTGAAACCTCTGGAGGTGATGACCCTAGCAGAGTTTCTAAAGGGAGTCAGTCACCAGGTTCTTCCTTCCCCACCCGCCCTGCAGTATCCCAGGAACTCCATCTCAGGAGTTTTTGCTTATGGAAAATGTTATAATAAGCTGTATGTTTCTGTATAGAGTGTGTGTTTTGTGGAGGGAAGCATTGTCATGAAAAAAATGCTGTTTCTTTAAAGTTCTGTTGGAATATAGTCTCCTCATTTGTACTCAGAAACTAACTGTAATCCTAGCTACTTGGGAGGCTGAGGCAGAGAAGAATCGCTTGAATCCAGAAGGCAGAGATTGCAATGAGACAAGATGCACCATTGTACTCCTGCCTGGGCAACAGAGTGAGACTCCGTCTCAAAAAAAAGAAAAAGAAAAAGAAACTAGCATCTTCAAATGCTTGTTTATCATTTTAATAAAAACAAATAACTATTTATCTATTTACTTAAGTGATTATATTGACCATCACCTCAAATGTACTATGTGATCCCTATAGCCGAGAAGTTTAACAGGCACACATGTTTTTACCCACAATAACAGTGACAAATATTTCTATAATTCATCATTGCAGGCTGCAGCCAGTCCTAATTTCTAATGAAGGACTAAGCTGTGCAAAACACAGCCAGCCTGTTAGAGAGTCCATGTCCTAGCCGAAGGCAGGCAGAACTCCTCTGGCCACAGCTACAGCAGAATATTACAGTTATGCCCTAAGAATTCAGTTCCAAAGTCTATGACTTCCCTTCCATAGTCTAGGAAGAAGAACTCTGACGTTCAGCTCATCTGAAGTCTAGACGCAGCTTCCATTGCTTTCTCTTCTTCCCAGGGGCTTTGAAAATTACATTCAGGGCAGTAATCCAAACTGCTTTCCCCACAAAAAGGCTTAACCAGAGGTAGCACAGGAATGCTGAAGAGCTCTGAGATTCTAGGGATCTGGCTTCTACTTCCAGCTCTGTGGGGAAACTAACTGAAATGAAACAGGGACTCCCTGTATCCTGCCCCCAACACCTCATTCTTTGCCCACTGAAATGAAGCTGTGAGGTAGATCTCTGAGGTACCCCTTAAGATTAGACAACTCATAGACATTTTGGAGATAGAAAAAATGTTGGTTCTCAAGTGTGGTTTTATGTTAATGGTGATGAGCATTCATTTACTCAACAAATATTTAGCAAGCACCCACTGTGAAACAAGGCGCTGTTCTCCACCTAAGAATACAGCAGTGTATGAAACAAGGTCCCTGGGGGAAAGATAGCCAACAAATAGGAAAGCAAGACAGTTTCAGATACTGAGAAATACTATGAAGAAAATAAAACATAATAGTGTGATAGAGACAGAGGGAATACTGTTTCTTTAGTTTGGGTAGTCAGCAGGTCCACCGTTTCCAGCCATATAGGTTGTCCATTGCACTTCACCAGGAGACACCATCCATCTTTCTCAGGTGGTATCGTTTGAGTTGAGATCAGATAGAGGTGGTGGTAAAACTTGCCCTTGAGTTCTTTCCTATCTTCATTTCTGTACTTCTTTTGACTGAAGAATTGAGTCAGATGATACTTAGGTTTGAATCTTTTTCTTACTTTTAACCCAAGTGCTAAAGGCCCTGCCTATCATGTCTGATGAATAAAGAAATGAATGAATGAATGGCTTGAGGTGAAGGAATTTTTATAAACTCCCCTTGATACCCACCACAGACAGCACAGATGTTCATCAACAACACTCACTGTGGTTGATACGGGATACGGACTCATCTCTTGCCCTCTACCATAATCAACCCCTAAAAGCTAGCTCCATAAAGAAGAACTGGGGATGTGCTGCCAAATACCACCTGCAGGGAGGGGCTAGAATGCCTTCCACAGGGCTCCAAGCCCAAAGGAGAGGGCCAATGACCACACACAGCAGCAATCATTCGCATCCTTGGGTACTGATGGGGTGAGAGATGGAAATGACACAATTACCTCTCAATGTTTTTGTAAGAAAATTTCAATTTTGATGATAAATATATTTTGCAAGTTATTTTACTTATTGATTGAGATCCTTTTTTGAGTTGTAAACATTTCACTAAAGAAATGGGTGAACAACCAAAAAACAATATCAACACCTAGTTTTTCTACTGAAATTGTAAGATAAGTATCATTTTTTAAAAAAGTTTTATTTGAAATGCTTAGGAGTATATCTTAGTGTGATTCTTCAGTAGTTTCACATTGTGTTGTTCCTATAACATACTATTTAATGCACAAGGAGAGCAAGACCATATGTAAAAATTCCCTCTTTATAAATACAGGAGTATTACTTCTAGCAAGCTTACAAAATGCTCTGTCCATCTATTTCCAGGTAAAAAATTTTTTCAGAAATAGGAATTATAAAGTATATGTTTCTTTTTTTCTTTCACAAATGAGACTTTTTATTTGCCACTATTGTAAGTCTGAACTTTAAACAGATTCTTGGACTGGTGGTTCATATCCATCAGCTCATTCAACTTTAGCACCTGTCTCATCTCCAGTGGCTTTTCCAGAACTACTGCCTTCAGCATGAAGCTCCATGAGTTTTTCCAATTCAAACTTGGGCTTCTTCAGCATTTTTACTTTTCTAATGCAGACATCATGGAGAGGATAAATAGATTGGCAAGCCTTTTCTATGTCTTTTCCAATGCTGTCTGGAATCAACTTATTGACCACTTTTTCAGGACATTTGTCTGCACTTCTTGGGTCATGATTTCCATCATCTTCTTCCTGATTTGGCAGATCTGTTGGTGTCAAGTATCTGATTCCTGCTTTTTTTAGTAAAACCAACACAGAACAGATGAAGCAAATAACCATCGGTAGTCTTGACATCAACATGAGCTTCAATCATTGTCTGCCATTTTTTGACCATGGAATAATACATTGGTAAGATCCATGCCATGGAAGTTAGTCAGGCAGTTTTTGCCCTGAACATCTTCAGTAATCAGCTTGAATTTCCTAAATGCAACTTCATCATTCTGCAAATCAGCAAGACTAACTTCAAACAGTCAACCCTTGAGGCCATCAGGTGCAATTTTGTTTCCTTGGGTCCTGGTGACTAGGGTCTTTCCAATGCTTCTTATATTGAACATAGCAGGTGCTTTCACATCATGCCAATCTTTCTTAGAAAATGGATCAACTACTTTATTCTTGGCTCCCTTTTGCTGCCTTTTGTGAGGCACTTGTTCTTGCCGACTGCCATGGTGCTGCTCAGAGAGCCAAATGGGCGGAAGTGGAAGTCGTGTGAGAACGTAGGCATACAGGGGTGGGGCACACCATCTACGTGACCGTTGCCCTCTTATTCTTAGTATATGTTTCTTTATGTTTTCTAATTATGGCTGAAATTTCACAGATTCACTTTCAAACTTATATCTAGTAAAACCCCTAAAGGATGTTACAACTTTTAACAGTAATAACCACTTTTTATAGGACGCCAATTCTCAGGAAAGGCAAGCGTCCTCTAAAATTTAGAGAATAATTTTGTGTGGGGGTGAGCTTTGTATGTAGACATTATAAAGGGCCAGGGAAAGAGGGTGGCTTTGTGTTGATTCTGCCCCAGTGTGCACTTTGAGTTTACAAAATATTCTACTAGCTCAATATTTTCCAGGCTACATTCTCCATTTAAAAACAAAATTATCATAAGAGATAGTTAAATGCTTTATTAATAAAGTATAAATGCTTTAATTCATAAGTGAATTAGCTCTGCAATAGGACAATCTATTAATAAAGATTTTTATTAAGAAATATGGCGCCAGCTTCCAGTAGCTCAAGATCAATTAGAGAAAGAGATTGATCTGGGAAAACTAGTTCTTACTAAAGTAATGATGGCTTCAATAAATTGCTGCTTTATTTTATAAGTTCTCACATACCATTTGAAAATCAGTTCTAGATATCCATTTGAAATCCCTATCTAAAATATTGCAGGTAAGTGGTCATTTAGCTTCTGTTTATATATTCCAGTGATGGGGCCATAGTAACCACATGACATAATGAATTAGATTTTTGGATTTATTTAATTCTTCAAGACTTGGCTAGGAAACTTTAGACTAATCTTTATCCCATCCTCCCCTCCCCCTAGTTTTCATTCCCTGCTCCCAACCACTTACTCACTCATTCTCCCTCATCGTAGTAAACGGAGCCATCATCTACTCAGTTGTACAAACCATAATCATCCATGATTTTACTTCCTTTCTCAACCTCCTTTCTCCTTTTCAGTTGACTGACAGGTCCTATCTATCATATATCCAAACTATACAGTTTTATGTATCTCTGTTGCCGCCATGGTTTCAGGGCATTAATCTCTCTCATCTGAACTGGAATAGCCACCCATGGATCTCCCCACTTCCACTGCCCCACACCCCATCCTCCAAACCTTCTCCATATAACAAGAGCAATCTTTTTTTTTTTTTCCTCACCCTGTCCTCCAGGCTGGAGTGTAGTGGCATTATCTTGGCTCTGTGCAACGTTCACTTCCTGGGTTCAAGTGATTCTCCTGCTTCAGCCTCTCAAGTAGCTGGGATTACAGGCGCCTACCAACACACCAGCTAATTTTTGTATTTTTAGTAGAGATGGCATTTTACCATGTTGGTCAGGCTGGTTTCCAACTCCTGACCTCAGGTTATCCATCCACTTCAGCCTCCCAAAGTGCTGGGATTACCAGCGTGAGCCACTGTGCTCGCTTGGCTCAAGAGCAATCTTTTAACACAAAAATAAATCATGTCATTGCCTGTAGGATAAAATCCAAGCTCCTTATCATGGATCACAAATGTTCACATAATCTAGCCCTTGTCGCCCCCCCATCCTGATCCAATACCAAACTGCCCCCTGCTCAGTGTGATCAGCCTCAGGGGCTTTCTTTCTGTTCTAGAACATGCCAAATCCTTTCTCAATTCAGCAATTTTGCACGTGTGTGTTTCTCTTCCTGGTATATCTGCTTTGCTTTGAACAGTTCTTGGCTGGTAAAAAGTGCTAAATAAATATTTGTCGAGTGAATGAATGAATAAATGTTGGTCTTTCTGTTTGTTTTCTCCTCTACTCTCTGGATGGCTGCCTTCTTCTCATTCTTTAAGCTTTAGTTTAAGTCATCTAAAAAGTTCCTTCATTAACCGATTACTCAAGTAGGTCCCCTTATAGTACCTATTAAAGCTTTTTGCTATATTCATTTGTCTTTTTTTCCCTTTTATTGCCTTCCTCTGTCATACAACTCTAAGCCCCACAAGGGCCATCTGTTGCACTTAACGGTATGTTGACTAGTGCCTGGCACTTTCCTGGGACATCCTGCAGGTTATGAACAAACGTCTGCTCAATAGATTAATGAATGAATAATTGACTGTGTGAGTGCATTAAACACCAACAATAACCTCCGTGGTTCACAGCAGGCCCAACTTGTTTTTATTAAGTATTTCTTTACTCAGAGAAAGGCTATTTATTTATTGCCATTGGGCCAGCTCCCACACCAAGTCTAAGGAAACTCAGATTTAAAATATAAGTTGATGTGAAAACTTGTCCCAGGTTTGAAGCACTTCTGTCATTATTACTCTGGGTTTATTTCAGAAAATAATGAGACTGGCTTTCAGATCAAATTTCACAAGTCTTTGACCTTTCAGGGAGAGCTCCAGGGAGGTGTTGAGGTGCACATCAAGGGTGCATTTTCAGTTCCAGGTTTGTGAAATAGCATTACTTAACATTTCTAGAACTTTGTATTTTTAAAAACAATTTACATTCTCTTGAGAATGAATAGCCATATATTTTCTTTTTGGTGGAGGTAGAGAGGTAGAAGGAATGGCAGCATGGTTTGCTGTAAATTCAAATAATAATCATAAAATTGGAAATCAATGCCTCAGCCTCCAGTCTACAAAGCACTTGATAGTGTTTATGTCAGTTAACATCTGGCTTCCAAATGTTACCAGTCTTGAACACTGCACCTGTAGACAGCCTGGCATTTGGATTTTAAATATGTTCTTTTGGGAAGGGAGGAAAGGTGAGAGAAGGGGAAGTAGGGAAAGTAGAAGTGGAAAAATGGTATTTCAGAGTCTTTTCACTTGTACTTAGGCAGTAAAGCATAGAAAAGCTATGTAGTTTTTTCTCACAGGTATTGAGTGGGTACAATGTGCCAGGCCATGTGTTGTACATTTGGTATACATTACCTCATTTCATTGCTCTAATCACTTCGTGAGGAAGGAAGGAACTTGATTTTATAGACGTGAAAACTCCGATTCAAAGGGTTTAAATAACTTGCTGACAACCACTTTGTTATTAAATGGAACATCATGGATTTAAACCCAGTTTGGTGGGTCCATTAACGGATCAATCAACTCACATGTGTAAACATCTATTCTGTCTTTCTTCTTGCTACTATAAATACATTTCTGTGATTTTATCAGAAGCCAACTCCTCTGTCCTAAAACCTGCCCTCTCTCACCTACCTATGGTCCACTCTTCTGCATACATCTGCTCTCTCCTCCATGATCATTTTCCATTTTGCACATGATAAAACAATCAAGCTGTAAAGATTTATATCAAAAACAAACAAACACACAAACCAAAAATATAACTAGTAAAAAGACTTCCATCAAACACACGAAAGCTGAAGGAATTCATCATCTCCAGCAAACCTGAAATGTTAAAAATCCTTCAGGCAGAAGGAAAATGATACCAGATGTAAATCTGGTTCTATACAAAGGAATACACATTTTTTCTTATTATTAAAATCTCTTTAAAAGATAAGTGATTGAAAAGCAGACATAATAACAATGTACTGTGAAGCTCATAACATATGTAGAAGTAAACTATATGACAAGAGTACAAAGGCAAAGAAGGGGGAAACAGAAGTATAGTCTAAAGATTCTTAAACTTATGTAAAGTGGTAGAACATAGCTTGAAGGCAGACTGTGATAAACTAAAAATTTATACTCTAAATCCTAAAGTATCTATTAAAATTAAAAAAATGAAGGGCTATACCTAATAAGCTAACAAAGAAAATGGAAGAACAAAGAAAATAAAAACAACTATCCAAAAAGGAGAAGAAAAAGAGGAAAAGCGTAGAATGAACTGCTAAATTTAGCCTGAAGCTTCCTCTGTACTTTTTAGGATATAAACTAACTGAAAGCTTAACTTAGGCTTATACTTTTGTAACGAATAGCTGAGCTCAGCCAACCACAGCAGCCGAGCCTCAATCACAGACGGCCAACTAATCATACTAATCAAGCTGTTTCTGTACATTACTATTGTTTTCTCTTAATAAATGCTACTGTCCCACATTGTGGAGTGGTACTCTATGAAACTGTTCTGGTCCGAGGGCTGCCCGATTCTGAAAAAAACCTTTGCTCAATTAAACTCTGTTAAATTTAATCTGTCTAAACTTTTCTTTTTTCAAATACAGCAGATAGGACAAATAGAAAACAAATAGCAATATGGTAGATTTAAACCTGACCATGGCAATATTACCTTTAAATGTAAATGGTCTAAACATCACATTTAAAAGGAAGACATTTTCAAGATGGATTAAAAAAGCATGAACTGACTACATGCGGCTTATAATAGACCACTTTAAATATAAAGACACAAACAGTTTAAAAGGAAAAGAATGAAAAAAGATAAACTACGATAATACTAATCAGCATAAATCTAGAATGTCTATATTACTGGGAATAAAAAGGATGATTTCGTAATGATGAAAAAGTCAGTTCTTAAAGAGAATATGACAATTCTTAATATTTCTGTACCTAATAATAGAGTTTCAAACTGCATGGGGTAAAAGCTGATAAAACTGAAAAAACAAATAGAAAAATACACAATTATAGCTTCAATAATTGACGGAACAAATAGACCAAAACCCAGTAAGGATATAGAAGGCTTGAACAACACCCTCAATTTAACCAATTGACAATGATAGAACACTACACCTAACAATAGCTGAATAGACATTCTTCTCAAGTGTGCATGAAACATCACCAACATAGCTGACATTCTAGCCTGTAAAACAAGTCTCTAAACATTTAAAAAAAACTGAAGTCATACAAAGTTTATCTTCTGATCAGAATGGAATTAAACTAGAAATCAAAACCAGAAAGATTTCTGGTAAAGCCCCAAGTATTTGGAATCCTAAACACAGTCTAAATAACACATGAGCCAAAGACATAATAAAAAGAGAAATTAAGAGTAGCTTGAACTGAATGAAAATGAAAACATTGTATGTTAAAATTTGTAGGATGCAGCTAAAGCAGTAATTTCAGGGAAATCTACAGCACTAAAATACCTTTATTAAAAAAATTTAAAAATGACTTCAGTTTCTAGCTTAAGAAAAAGCAAATAAATCACAAAGGGAGCAGAAGGGAAAAAATAAAGATAGAGTGCAAATACAAGAGAGAGAGAGAGATCAATGAAGCCAAAACCGATTTTTAAGTAATGAATAAAATTGACAAATCTACACTCAGACTTAGCAGAAAAGAAAAGAAGAGATACAAGTTACCAAAAGAATGAGAGAGGAGATATTAGGAGAGACTCTAAAGATATTATAAAGATAATAAAGAATCATAAACAAATTTATGCCAGGCTGGGTGCAGTGGCTCACGTCTGTAATCCCAGCACTTTGGGAGGCCAAGGCGGGCAGATCATGTGAGGTCAGAAGTTTGAGGCCAGACTGGCCAACGTAGTGAAACCCGCTCTCTACTGAAATACAAAAATTAGCCAGGTATGGTGGCAGGCGCCTGTAATCCCAGCTACTGGGGAAACTGAGGCAGGAGAATCGCTTGAACCTCAGAGGCAAAGTTTGCAGTGAGCCAAGATCACACCATTGCACTCCAGCGTGGGCGACAGAGCAAAAGAGTCCATCTCAAAAAAAAAAAAAAAAAAAATTACGCCAATACTTTTGACAACTTCAATAAAGTGGATGAATTCCTTGTAAAACACAATCTACCAAAATTCACTCAAGAAGAAAGGAATAACACGATTAGGTCTGTATCTATTACAGAAATTGAATTTTAAAGTTAAAAACATTTCCATAAAGAAAACTGCATGCCCGGATAATTTCACAGGTGACTTCTGCCCAAAATATTTAAAAAATTACACTGCTCTAAACATCATTTTAGAAAATTGAAGAGGTAGAAATATTTCTCAACTCATTGTATAAGGTCATGATTTCTCTGATATCAAAATCAAAGACAATCACTCAAAAGAATAATATCCCCATAGGCTGGGTGTGGTGGCTCATGCCTGTAATCCCAGCACTTTGGGAGGCTGAGGCAGGTGGATTACAAGATCAAGAGATTGAGACCATCCTGGCCAACATGGTGAAAACACATCTCTACTACATACACAAAAATTAGCTGAGAATGGTGGTGCGCGCCTGCAGTCCCAACTACTTGGGAGGCTGAGGCAGAAGAATCACTTGAACCCTGGAGGTGGAGGTTGCAGTGAGCCGAGATTGCGCCACTGTACACCAGCCTGGCGACAGAGCAAGACTCTGTCTCAAAAAAAAAAAAAAGAATATCTCCACAAACACACATGGAACAATTCTTAACAAAATTAGATCAAATCAAATCTAATAATATATGAAAAGGATGACACCTTATGATTAAGTAGGGAGTAAGGTAGGGTGTATCCAAGGAATGCAAGGTTGTTATAACACAAAAAAATAAATCAATGTAGTTCTCCACATTAACAGACTGAAAAACAAACCAACACACATATAATCTAATACATATAATCTGTGTAGGTGAAGAAAAAAGCATTTGACAAAGTTCAACATCCATTCTTTATACATGCATACACACACGCACACACACACACACACACACACTTATATATATGTGAAGCACTGTCATTTGCTAGCTATCATTTGTTGATATACATATCAACCAGGTAAATGGCATCTGTGAAAATCTTCAGCTAACATTATCCTTTATGCTAAAAAACTGAAGTATTTCTCCATAAAATTAGCAACAAGGCATGAATGCCTGTTCTTACCACTTCTACTCAACATTTTATTGGCGGTTTTACCTAGTGCAATAGGGAAAACAAAAATATCAAAGCATCTACACTGAAAAGGAAGAAGTAAAATAATCTTTATTAATAGATGATATAATAGTCTATGCAAAATATTTATTGCAGCATTGTCATAGTAAAAAAAAAAACTGGAAACAATCCAAACGTAACAGGTGAATGGACAAACAAATTGTGATATACCCATATAGTGGAATATCACTTAGCAATAAAAAAGAATGCACTACTGACACCTGCAGCAAGATGGGTGAATCCTAAACTAATCGTGCTGAGTGAAATATGTCTGATAAATGGAGTGCATATTGTATAATTCCACTTATAGAATTCTAGAACATAAAACGAATCAATGGTGACAGAAAGGAGATATGTAATTTCCTGGAGAGGAGCGGGGGTGGAAGTGGTGGCCTTAGGGAAAGGTGGGGGGGTTGCCAAGAGAAACTTTTGGGTTCGATGGCTATATTTATTGTCTTAAATGTAGTGATAGTTTCATGAATGTATATGTGTCTGAATTGTACATTTTAAAAAGGGCATTTTTGGCATGTCATTTGTACCTTAAAAAGATGTTTTTAAAAAAAGACTTGTGGTTATCCCATGAACCCTTCCATCCATTGCCTCATTTTCTGGCAATTCTTTTTAAACAAAACCTTCTAACAAGTTGTCTTTATTGCTGTCTCCATTTCCTTAACACTTATTTTCTTCTTAACACCCTAGAATCAGGATTTTGTCCACAACACTTCATAGGAAATCCCTCTGGTCAAGGTCATCAGTGTCCTACATCTTGTCCAAACCAATGGTCGATTCTTAGTCACTATCTTTCTCAAGTATCAGGAATATTTGACCTGTTATCCTTCATTTGACTTTCAAGGTATCATCTCCTCCTGGTTTTTCCTCCTATAGTCTTGGTCTTCTTCCTATAGTTTTCTCCTAGGTCTTTTTCCAAACTCTAACATGTTTTCAAATTCTAAATGTTGGTGGGTCCCCGGCTCAGCGTTATGCTCTTTTCTTGCTCTATACCAATTTCCTAGGTGATTTTATCAAACTTTTATCATGATATAGAATACTATCTATTCACCAATGCCTCCCTAATGCGTAAACAGTGAGAACTACAGAAAGAATATGAAGAATTGCTAATCTAGCTAGACGACAACGCTGGCGCACTGTATATCCCCCAAAGAGCAAAACAGCAGTTTAACAGAAAAAGGTCTGGAAATGTGCTACTGATGCCAGGTGCTGTAGGAGAGGCGCCCAGACAGAACTTTGCAGTGTACTTGAGGCACTGTGTCTGCACTGCTTTTGCACGTCACTGTCCTGTGCTCTAGGGGTAATCTTATGGAAAATGCATCCAATTTCTGTAAAACTACTTAGCATTGATTTTGCATCTGAGGAGTTTCAGAAACGTCAACATTCCAAAAATAAATGGTATGATGATTCTATTAAAGCTCAGGCAGTCTCCAGGCTTTGCTGTTCTTTGTCATTATTTTTAGAAATTTAATCTTCCTGTAATTTTCAACCAAATGCCTATGAACAGGTCTTAGCTGGCCCTTTATCGGTCTGGACAGTACCCGATTTCATTCCCCAAAGCCAAGTTAAGGTGGAGCCAATCAGGCTTGGGAGATGGCCTCACCATGACAGTATCCTTGAGGAACTGTGACAGTCCTTTCTTTACCTCACTCACACTTGACCCTCACATGGAGTATAAAAATCCTGAATCACCGTGATAGGCTTCAGTGTTTCTTTCCATAGCAATCGTTTCAAAAGAGGAATATAAGAGCAATGTTTTGAAGTGAACAGAGAAGTCCTTACTTTATCACCAATGTGAGTTTATTTTCCTCTTCAGATATCAATACCAATTAGACACCTGTTTTTAAAGGAGCATTGTTATTTTACAAATCCATCCTTTGAATAGTTGCAACAGTCACTGCCTTCAAATTTAAGTACTTGAGGAAACACATTTGCAAAGCATTCCTTTCAAACTGCTTCTTTTAGATGCCTGTCCTTGGGCTCACTCAATCACAAACAGTAAAACAAGTCATTTGAAGGGTTGATTTATTTGATAGAGACATCCCTGAATACCTCCCAGCTCTGTCAATAACTCCATTTCCTCCTTTCATCTTTTCACAACCAATTCTCTCAACATGGATTTCCTTTTTAATACTCAATTATCTTAACTTACTGGTAAATTACTCAGTTGAATCAAAACATCAGTTTGAGTAATCAGAAGGACAGAGGGCTCTTTAACAGTATTGCTGATTCACATATTTCTGACTCACAGATGGATTACTGTTTTCTGTGCCACCTCAATAATGTGACATTACTTGGACAAATAAAAAACATTACCTTAAAGGGTCTAGCTGAGTTTATTGTGTGTAGCTTCTCAATTTTATTCATGAGTCACTTAAATTCTTTAATATTTTTCAATATGTTTTTAAAAATTATATTCTGAAGCATAACCATTTTACTCTAGACAAGGAAACCATAATACTCATTTTGTTTGTCATGCTGAATTATAATTTATGATTTTTTTTTAAATTTTTGAGACAGATCTTTTCTCTGCTGCCCAGGCTGGAGTGCAGTGGCGCAAACTCAGCTCATTGCAACCACCACCTCCTGGGTTCAAGCGATTCTCTGGCCTTAGCCTCCTGAGTAGCTGTGATTACAGGTGCACACCACCGCATCTGGCTACTTTTTGTATTTTTAGTAGAGGCGGGGTTTCATCATGTTGGTCAGGCTAGTCTCAAACTCCTGACCTTGTGATCCACCTGATTCAGCTTCCCAAAGTGCTGAGATTACAGGCGTGAGCCACCACGCTTGGCCAAGAACTATTTTAACATTGAATTGGGAGATGCTTACAGTCATTTCTTTCTTAATATTAGTTAGGAGCGACTTTTGTTCTTAGAAGGAAAATTTAATTTAGACAGAGGGATTTTCTGTTTTGTCTATTTAAAGGCTAGCAGTCTTTGTGATGCAAAAGTTAAATCTCATCGCTATCTTGGAAAAAAGAAATGATAACAGAAAATGTCACAAAATTTTCAAATTTGCCTTGTAATCCCAGTGGTAGGATTATTATGCTTGCCTTGTATTCAAGACAATTTTCAAACTTTTACATTTTTTTAAGTTACAGCATAAAACCCAAAGTAAAATTTAACTCTCCTGTGCCAAAACTTCTAATACGTCAACACTGCCAATAGAAGAAAGATCAAACTTTTCTGCCTGGCAGTCAAAATCCTAATGGTATGATTTGAACTCTACCTTCTAAGCTTATGTGCCATCATTGCTTATCTATCCTTTAATTGAGCTGAATCACATTCTCCTAGAGTTTTATTTACTCATTTCTGCTTATATTCTTTGTACTACAAGACTATCCCTCCATCTAGAATATCGTTTTTGACTTCGCCACAAATTCAAGTCCATGTGTAAGCAAGGGTCTGGGACAGCAAAGGCAAAAACCAGGAATTAGGGCAAATTAAGCAACTCTATGGGAGTGACTGCTTAGAAACTTCTAATCTTCCCTTTGTTGTCAACCTCATTGGAAATACTCAGAGTGACTCCAGGAGTCCTATATAGAAGAAAATGATTGCCCCAGGAAAGGTCTATAAGACTTAGTAGCAATTTAATGAAATGGATCAGCTGAGGATTTGGATTGAGGCAGATGTGGGTTTGAATAGAAGTGCTGTCATTTGCTAGCTAAAGGGCCTTGGATTTAACCTCTCTGATATTTAGTTTCCTCATGTATAAAATAGCAATAGAAGAGAGAGCTAAAAGCTTGCTGTGAGGAGTAGATTAAATTATATATATATATATATATATATACACATATATATATATATATATATATATATATAAAGATTTAGAAGTTCAGCTCTGCAGGTTTTTTTAGACACACTAGCAAAGGATAAATGTGGTAGAATAGAAATGGCAGTAGGGTTTATTTAGACAGAAGGTCCTAGATTCTGTCATTATTCCCCCAGTCTCTGAAATATAATTCCTCAAAATCTGTAAATATCACACAGGAGACCCAAAAGTTCTCATGTGCTGAGGTGTGGAGCACAGATTTAGTGAAGAGTTATGAACCCCCATGTCTGCGAAGGAGTAATGGCCTCCTTGTAACAGAGGCTCTGAGGGGGATGGCCCAAAGCCACAAAGCTGAATAAGTTCATGGAAGATTGGCAACTCAAAAAGAACCAAACTGTGGAAGACAGGCACTGAACTGAGTGCCTTAAAGTCTCACACAATCTTTTGTCTCCTGCTCTGCCTGAGGTTGAGTGTGTCAAAGTGGCATAGTTGTGGCCAATAAGATGCAGGTGGAAGCCTCTGGAGATGGTGTTCCTTCCCAAATAATAAGTCAGATCATATGAAATTGACATTTTATAGGTTAAAAATAGCTGAAAATCAGCAATTTCAGATAGTGCAGCCTATGGAAGACAAGCTTTACAACCTAGGATAACTCCTTTATCTTTTGCTTTTTACCTTTTCCTCCTTTTTTTCTGCCTGAAACAGGGAACTCATAGACAATCAATAGCAATAGTATGTCTTTGAGATTAAGCACCAGGATGGTAGAAAAATAAGATAAGAGGATTCTGAATCTTTGGTGACACACTGAGTCAGCCCTTAGACTACCTACCCCTGAACTTCTTGTTGCATGAGACAAATAAAGCCCTGTTTAGTCACTATAGTATGATTTCTTATTATTGCAGCTAGAGACAACCCTAATGCATGACATGGGGCTGAGTCAGCAGACAGACGACCAATGTACCTTTACTGAGAGAAGAACTGACTCCAGAGAAACTGGCTTCAGAGAGTACAGTGTCTCTCCCAATGAGCCAGGGGAAGGGAAGGGAATGGAAATAGCGCCAGGAGAGCTTTAATTTTGAACAGGTGGTCAGGTTAACAAGACAGATGTCTGGGGGAATGTCTAGGGTGTTTGGGTGTCATGCTAAGGAAACAGTAAGTACAAAAGCAATAGTATGCCTGGTGTGTTCAAATAACAGCAAATAGCCCAGTGTGGAGGGAGCAAAGTGAGTGAGGGGTGAGTAGCAGGAAGTAAGGGTTGGGGCCATGAAGTCATTTCATATAAAGCTTTCATGAAGCATGTGTGAGAAAGACAGGGTCTGATGATGACTACAGGGTGTTATACCTAGGCAATCAGAAGGACCAAGATGTCCTCAACTAAGATGAGAAAGTCAGTGGAAGAAGATTTGGGTTTGGGGTAGAAATCAGATCACATCAAGTTTGAAATGACAGACATCAAAGAAAAGATATCAGGTAGGCAGCCAGATATAAAAATCTGGATTTCAATGGAGAGATACCCATTTGAGCTTCATAGATATGTTTCCTAGGTTGCTAAGTCAGGGGTAGTCCATGCAGGTAGGTACATTTTCTTTGAAAAGTGAAAAATAACTCTGTGTTTGTATCAATCTGTTCTCAGTCTCCTGTAAAATGATATTTAGCTGGTAGAGCTGATGTGAGGAATGTGGGAAGGCTAGGTGAAGTAATATATACAAAAGGCATATCTCAGAGTAGATGTTCAATAAATAATACCTATACATATTGTATATTTATATTTTTCCAGACACTTTGTTAAGTACTTTGCATAAATCAACTTATTAAATCTTCACAATCAACTTATGAGATACATAATATTTTAACCTCATTATATAGATGAGGATTCTGAGGTCTAGACAACTTAAGAATTTGCCCAAGGTCACAGAGCTGGTAAGCATAAAAAACTGGATTCAAACAAAGATCTTTTTAACTCCCGAACCAGTGTTTTAACCTACATTCTATAACAGAGACACAAACTTAGAAGCCCTTAGGGGTAATGTAAATAAATGCAGTGACTTATATATCCAGTGCCTACTCAACTTTACACACGGATGTATTGTATGCATCTTAGACGTCACATGGCCAAAACAGAATTATTTATTTTCTAAGTCTGTTGCTCTTTCAGTCCTTCCCATCTCAGTCAATGACACTCTTGTCTAGTCAGTTGCTCAAGCCAAAAACCTGGAATTGTCCTTGATTCCTCTCTTTCCCTCACATGATGCATTTAATCCATCAGCAAGTCCTGATGGCTCTATTTCCAACATCTGTCCTATCCTTGTACATTCTGTTCACTTCAATGGTTTCAAAACTCATTCAAGCTATCATTATCTGTTATCGGAATTTTTTTTTCAACATTATTGGTCTCCTTGTTTCCATCCTTCAAGTCTACAAACTCTTTTACTCACAGTAATCAGAATAAACTTTAAAAACTATAAACTAGATCATGCTTTAAATCTTTTTATAATCAAGATTCTTACGATGGCCTATAAGAGTTTCCATGATCTGCTCTCTGCTTTCTAATCTCCTTTTATACAATTTTCCTTATTGCTTCTATTTTGCACTGAACTTCCTTTTCTTGGAACAAACCAAAGTTTCCTTGCCACAGGCTCTTTGACCTTGCTGTTGGCTCTGCTTAGCATCCTCTCCCTGATTCTTCACAAAGTGGTTCCTTCATATTATGGATGCCTCAGAGCAAATGTCAGCTCCTCAGGAGAGTTTTCTGGTCTACTCAGTCTATCGTAACACTTTCTCCTGAACACCTTTTCACACCATATCATCTTATTCTATTTACTTAACTGCATTTCTCATTATCTGAAACATTCTTGTTCATTTATTTGTTGCCTCATTTTTATCAGTATCTCTCCATTAACACTCAGGTTTCATGAGAAATGGGACCTTGCTCTATCTTGTTCCTGCAATATCTCTAGAGCCTAGTACAGTGTCTGACCTGTAGAAGATCCTCAACAAAGATATTTTAAATAAAACTGGTCAGAGTAAAGATAATAAAAAGTGATTGTTGGGGTCTTGGTGAATTGAATGCATACTCAGCTTTAAGAAATTAAATTTTAAAAATTTAAAAGCAATTTGCTAGACAAATCAAAAGGTCTGTTGGAATTTCTAATTCCTGCACTCTATTACTTCACTTTCTGACCCTCACACCAATTCCACAAGGTGAGGACCTGAAGCTACAGAAGCAGAATGACAATGAATTTCAGTATTCACATAAGCAAGTGTTTGCTCTAAGTCTCCAGTGTTTGCAGCAATAGAAGAAATCATCCAATGAGCTAGACTTTCTTTAAGACGAACACGACACATGCAATGAATGTGTTACTTCCCCCAAGGAGGGATTTATTGATGAGCAATTGTTACTAATCCATGAAACAAATAAACAAAAATTAGAAATTAGAAATACAAATCACCAGGAAAACAAAATAAAACAGGAAACTCAAAGAACAGTATGAGTTTACATAAGTTAAATGGGGTGATTTTAAAAAGATTTCACAGATTTTTAAACATCAAACACCCTTGCCCTGGTTACCGGGGTGTTTGATGTATTCAGTTGAGAATTTCTAGAGCCCAAGTCTAGTTGAATTCTGGCTGGAATTGTGCATATGAAGTCTTGCTCTAAAACCCATCAGAAGAAATGCCATGGGAGCTGGCATACCTGTGCCTAAGGAGAAACAGAACCTCTTCACTTAACTCGTTCAAATCTATTTGATGAATGTAAAGGAGCTCATGTCTCTCAAAGACTCCCATTATAAAACGTGAGGGTAGAAATATATCTGAATTCACATTAAGAATGCAGTAATTCTAGAAATATTATATAATGAGAAGAGTAAAATGAGGATTGATAATGTGCCACGACTTTTGGCAAAAGTGAGAATATTGAGGATGTAGTTCCCATTTGGGTGTAGTGGAGCCAAGCCTGGCTGAAGTGAGCTGAGGTGAGAACAGGGGGTGAGAAAATAAAAACGACTTTAAAAAGAGATTGACTGTGAAGCAAAGACCAGGCGTGACACAATAACTGGAGGGGTTGTGGAGCCCATGTAGGCTTCTTTGATGTCACGTTTGTATGTTTGAGAGAGAGAGAAAAATTGATGATCAAGGTGAAGGAAAAGAGAGATGCAGGTGCAAAGTCCTCAAGGAGCCGAGGTGAAGTGGGGTCCGGAGTTCAGTGGAAACGCTGGACATGGCTCATGAATTGTGTCCAAAGAAAAGACAGAACACATCGGTAGATTCTGTGACAGATAAATTAGCTATCTTGTGATTTCTTCTATTTTCCCAGCAAGAATGAGACAGACAAACAGTTGTTGGGATATAAGGAGAGATAAGATGATATGAAATAGTTGTTTTGTAGACTGAGAGAGTAAGTTGACCAGAAATTGCAATAAAATTGCAGAGTAACAGTGAGAACTCATCTGAGATTTGTGGTCATTAGTTTAGAATGAGCTCAAGTGCTCAAGTTGTGTGCTTGACTGTTTT
>NW_016108008.1:356108-383600 GCF_001604975.1 Cebus imitator
CCCAGGCTGGAGTTCAATGGTGCAATCTTGGCTCACTGCAACCTCCACCTCCCGGGCTCAAGCAATTCTCCTGCCTCAGCCTCCCAAGTAGCTGGGATTACAGGCATGAAATCACTGCATCCAGCTAATTTTTGTATTTTTAGTAAAGACAGGCTTTCACTAGTCTTGAACGCCTGACCTCAGATGATCCACCCGCCTCTATAAGACCAGGGTATTTAATGGATCATCTACATACATGTAGAAGTGATTGCAAATGATGCCACCATTTCTCATGGAGACAAAAGTCGGATGCCACAATATTCAGTAAATTCGAGGGTGTGATCCAGAAATCTGTGGCTGACTACATCAAAGAAGTGTAGCAGGTGTTGAAGTCTGAGAGCATGCACTTCAAAAAAGCAAGGTTTTTGAGAAAGGTAGGGAATAAAATGATCTTTAAGCAGAGAGCCCTCCTCTATCTCCGGGCACTACAGTGCATTGAATATGGGGAGTGGGAATGAAAAAGAACAGTGCAAAGGTAGCTCAGAGGCCGAGGGAGAGCCAGGTGTCAGTTGGAGCAAGGAAAGGGCACAATAGGCTAGCAGACTGAGGATGGAGTGTCCATGATTGCCAGACTCAGAATTTCAGCGGCATTGTAGAAAGGTTAGGGAAGATTCCTTTATCTTAGGAAATGTGTCAAGCCATATGGAGCAAAATGTCAAAATGATTATGGGAGGCTTGGACTACTGAGGATAACTGAGGGAAACCGGAATATGAAGCAAGATGGAGCTAGTTCTGATGGTATCCCAGGGAAACTGAGTCATCAGCCCAAATATAGCCTTTTCCTTAAGGTCCTGTAGGCTGTTTACTGTGGTGGGCAGGGAGTTCAGACATCACCTCCTTGAGGGTGTTCTCTCTAAGAATCTTATCTGACATGACACTAGCCATCCTTCTCTATCTCGTTTTCCTGTGCATTTTTCTTTACCACATGCATCACTGCCTGAAACTATATTATTCATGTATTCATTTATTTGTGGCTCTAGAATGTGTTTCAGAAAAGAAAGAAACCTTGTCAGGTTTTGTTTACTGCTGAATTTCTACGATCTGGAATGCATCTGGGACACACTGAGTGAACACTCAATGGATATATGTCCAAGTTAATGTTTCCTTAAAAAATAATAATGAGGAACTATCATATTTGAAGTATGCTGAGCTCACAAGCAGAAAAACAAAATTATTTAAATTATCTTTTATTACTCCTTTACTTTATTCTTCTTTATAAAAAAATAATGAAAAGCCATTAAGATGCCAATTTTTCTTTTCCCAAGGAGAAGTGCTTTTATTAATAAGTGACTGCAAATCTTTGTAATGGAGAGAGGGCTAGAACAACTCATGTTTCTTGAGCATCTGTTCTTATGTCAAGAACTAAGCTGGGAGCATACTTGTACATATATCATTCTTACTATTCACAAGGTAGATTTTACAATATTACTCACATTGAGCAGTGAGGAAATGAATGATTGGAAAGGTTGAATAATTTGCTCAAGATTTCACAGTTAGTCAACGTAATCGTTGACATTTAGATGAAGTCCTAACTGAGTTTAAAACTTTTAACTTCTCCTTTAAGACCGTAAGATTCCACAAAAAGCAAAGGGAAATGAACCACTGCAGGCTGCATGGGTGTCCTGAACTGTAGGCCTCAGGAAGAGAGTAGAAAGAAATCAACTTTTACTAGGTGCTTATTATTTGCCAAGCCCTTTTGTTAGAAAATGCACACAGGTTACCTCATTTAATTCTCACGACAATACCAAGAATTAAGTATTGTCATTAAAGGCAAGAAACTCTAGCTCAGAAAGAGATTACATTTACCCTTGAACTAGGGTAGCCAGGTGATTAAGTTTTGGCCAATGAAATATAAGCAGAAGCTGTTGGGAAGAACCTCTAAGATGTTTTAGGAAGACGACGCACAGCGAGAGAAAACCCTCATTTGCTTTTCTGCTTTTACTTCTTATTCCAATCTGGAACATCTGGACAGATGGCTGGCACTCCAGCGTCATGATAACTAATGAGAAGACTTTGAAATTGGAAGCCTGAGCTGACGATAGAACAAAAAGACAGAGGATGCTGGCTTACTGACAGTGTCCCACAACCACCATGCCAGACCTGGCTTGCTTTGGCTTTTATGTGTGAGAATAAACCTTTTTCTGTTTAAACAACTATTATTTTAGAATTTCCAGCATATTCAGCCAAAACTCATCCTAATCAATACAGACATGGAGATAGAAAAAAATTTTTTCAATACACTCAGGACCTGAACTTCATATTTTCGAATTCACTGAGGGAAGAGAATTCAATAAGTTTTCAATAATATTAGCCAAGGGAAACAAAGAAAGATAAGAGGAATGATGACAGAGGGTGGGAGGGCCAGAGGGAGAAAAGGAGGAAATACTTGGAGCTGAAGTTCCCCAAGGACCTTATCTGTTTCAGTATCAAAGTCCCAAAGAATAGGAAAGAAAGCAAGGAAAGAACATAAAATATATAATGAGGACACTTGGTTTTGAATATTATTCTGTCACTAAATTACTATGTAATTTGGAAGAATTTACCTAATATGTTTAATATTAAATTACCTAAATTTAATACTTCCTACATATTTCAGAGTATTGTTACAAGGGGTAAGTTGAATATGTTTTACAATTTTTATAAAAAGTAAAGTACCACAGATTTATTCTTTGGTTGCTGGGCATTCAATTCCCGTTTTCAACAATATCTCACTGTGCCCTTAAGCAATTGTCTTTCCTAGTCTGCTGACATAAGTAATCAGGTGTGCTGCACAACCTAAACAAAGGGCTTCCACATGATTCAAGGTAGGTCAAACAAGATGCCCTATCCTTGGAATTTAAATCCAAACTAAAGGGTAAAAAAGCTAAAAATGGCTGGAATTTTTCTTTTTCCTAGTAGGGTGGCTGCTTCGCATTGGTTTTGGTTAAGAGGCCTCTCTGGAGGGTTCGGCTTTTTCTCTCTAGGGCTGCCTTGGTCTTGTCTATTTTTAGGGTTGGCTCTCCAGGTTTGCAATGATTATAGGAGCTCCCAAAATCTTTTCCATAAATTCTCCTTTGTTTAAGCTTATCAAAGATAATTTATGCCATAAGAAATCAAAAATCCTAACTGAAATATTAATATGTTACGTAACTATTGTTATTGCTACCGCTACTTCTAACAGGAGTAAAAATAATATGTCTGTTTACCACTTTAGACAGAAATAGCCAAGTCTCGATTGAACAAATAAATGAAGATATCAACTTTATGTCATTCCTTGGAGCCCTGGCAACATTTTCAACTTACTCTTCTTCAAGGGACTATCAATTCCAATCAACGTTATTACCCATCTCCAGAAAGCTCTCGGCAACAATTTTAAGACACCTTTCTCAAGCTTGAAATTTGCCAGATCAGTCACAGTAAATTCAAGTCTATGTTCTTAAGACATAGTAGCAGAGGGAAAAGCAGTTTAAGAATGTGAGTGGGGAAGGATAAATCACAGATAAAAAGATAAATTAGCAACCCAAAAGAGCAATGACTTAAAAAGGGAGCATCCATTGTAATTTATAATGCAAAAGGCTCTGCTGTCATCATCCATCTTAGCCTGCAAGCAGCATACGAGACTTCTTTGCAATTTCAATAATCAGTTTTGATATCCACATTAAAAGCCCCTCAACTTCATATTGCATTAAGAGGATGCTAATGTACCAGGCTCCTGAATGTCTCCCACTTTATCCCTTGGAACTTATGAAGAGACAATTTAGAAACTCTAAAATGTTTTCTCACTCTAATGGGAGGTGAAGCTTAAAGAAAAGTACCCGAACAAAGAAGTACTGAATATTAATCTAGATCCATAATGCTTTGAAGTAGAGGGAATCAGAGAGCATTCTTGTTATCAACTACTCGTCTCTTCTCTTTCCCACTAGCAAGTAAAACACCCAATCTTGTGAACTTTTTGGCTGCTCAGCCCCAGACCACCCCCAAGCCTCCAGATATTTCCTGGACTCCACTCTTCTTTCCTTTTACTTACTTTGTTCTGTAATTAAGTTGCTTTTTCCAGCTCTTGGAAATTTCCTCTAGACCCTAATTTCTTGTTACCTTGGAAGATAAACAGGCAGGCCCTTCTCATTTTGTACATTGACATACTGATCACTATAGAAAAACTGTCAAGAAATCATAAAAATAATAAACTAGAGAAATGATAAAGGTTTCCAGAACTGTACAAAGTATGTTGCCTCTGCTGCTTCGTTTCTAACTCCCTTTCAGATATGGTAACTACAAGTCCTACTGAGTTCCTACTCTCTAATTTTACTACTAACAATGTGGCTTAACTTCATCCCTACTCTTTGTCCCATCTTTTCTCTCTGAAAGGTCATGCAGAATCCTTCCTCAGCAATAGTCTTCTTGACTGTGTTTGATCTGAAGATTTCAATTAGTAGTTTTATGTGGATAATTTGAAGTCTGTATTGGCTAGGTGAAGTGACACCTCTTTACATGTCATTGCCCAAGCCAGCCATCATTAAAACACCTTTCAGCACAAAAACATAATGCAGAAGCCAAAGGTAGAGACCAGGGACAACAGGAAGGGATAATGTGGAGCTTTGCACATTTCTCTGGATTTCAATTTTTTCCATGACTTGTTCTGTAACACCACAGGAAGAAAGGAAACAGATAGCATGTCTTCACAACTGAAACCACAGCATAAGAAAATGTTGTAATGTGTGAGGTGATTTGTATCAACTATAAAGTTGCTCTTTGTGATGATTTACTGGTAAGTTTCAACCTCTGTGAAACTTCTATGGCACAAATTAAAAGCAATGAATTCTTAATGGCAGCCAACAGAGCTGGATGAGAAACATGCCACCTTCACATTATCATGCATTACGTGTCTACCTGTACTTGCCACTAACCCCTACAATCATATTGCCCTTGCCACTGCACCATGTTCCAGGAAAAATCATATTAGAAAACTTTTCTAGTGATTTATCTTTACTGAGCCTGTACTTGAGAAGTCATATATGGCTAAATGCTCCACAATAGTGGAACTATGTGAGAATGGGCCCCCTACATATTTATATACCCTAAGTGAGAGGTCACTTGACACTTGATTTATTCAAATTGAGAAGACAGAAACACTGAGGATATCAAATACTGTTGGCAGAAATAATGCATATTAGTAAATGCGATGAGAGAATAATTTATTTCTATAAGCAAAACATAATTAAACCTCATTATTAAAACTCAACAAAACAGACTTTTTAAAAGATAGCTACAGCTATCCATCTGTAGCTGGATGCAGCCACACAACCAAAATGTATTTAACTATATCAAATGCTAGGTCTTATAATAGGTGTTAAGAGTGCTAAAATGAATAAACATAATCTCTGCTCTCAAAAACAGTAGTCTAGTGGTAGAATAACACAAGTACAAGGATCTAACAGCAGATTTCTTCCAAGATCACAGCATTTCCGAAGGGTGGGGAAGAGGTCTTAGAGGGGTCATGGAAAGACTAACATCTTCTGGGCTGGGGGAGGGTGGTAATGACAGATATTGAAAAGGATTGATTATCTAGGAGGAGTATAACTTTTTGGAAACAGAAAGAAATGAGATCATTAACGGTGTGGCTCATCTCCATGAGTGATGAGCTGTAAGTAGAAACAGCAGTAATCACTAAGCCCAAAGTATGGCTAGAGTCACTTCCCTACCTCCCTTCTTTGCGCCTTCCAGACAGTTTAGAAAGAGACTGCATAACTTTGGGGCTTGTTTTACAGCGACAGCCTGGGACCACTTCCATCTCCCACTCATGGAGGCCCGTAAATTCCTGCCCTAATGACCCTATCCTTGAACTTCATGACATGAGGCCCTCTTTCGGGAAATCAGTTAGGAGTAACCTAGCTTCCTCCTTGTCCTCAATTTGGTAGTTAGAAGCTATTATTTTGGAGGGCACTGAATCTTCTTTCAGTTCCCATGCACTAGATAGTAAATCACTAACAATTTCACCCAACAGCTTTACAAAGGTGTTGGGAGAATAATCAATTACCAGGCTAATGCTGCTTCCCTGGTTTCCCTGCCTTTAATTTATCCTCCATCAAATCATCTGTTGTAATGTTGTCAGCTTAATCTTTCTATGATACATTTCTAAGTAAATCACTCCCTTCCTCAACATCCTTCAATATCTTCTTACTGCCTCTCAAAATTCTCACTAGCCAGTAGAAATTCTCAATGATCTGGACTCAATCTACTTTTCCAGCCACATTTTTTTCTTTTCCTGTGTCGTTTCTTCCTAAATTTAAACCACAATATCTTGAAATATTGTTTGAAAGATCCCAGGTACAGTTCTAGTACCAGGAAAGTCAGTACATAATAAATAATAACTGCATGACAAAACCCAGGCCTTGATGGAGGACTAAATTTTCTTTTACTAAATACAAAACCAATACGAATAATAAAACAAATTATACCAATATGAGAAATAGCTGAGTTGATTATTCTCCATTTGTCTCTCCCTACCCCCATCTTCCAATCCATTTTCCATCTTTGTGATCTAAGGGACTGACCATGGGTTCCTTCGCCTTTTGACTTTTGCTTGAGTTCAGCCAACAGGAGACACCAAAAAGAGACAGACAGGTAGGAGGAGAAAGATGTCAGTGCATCCCTCTTCTTACTCCTTCCTGCTTGGCACTGTAGCTCTTGTGGCTGCTGCATTTTATGCCACATTAATCATTTCTTCCTCCTGCTCCTTCAGGCCTAGCAATAGTGACCACTTCCCACTGTTGCTATTCTTTGGGTATCTCATTATCCCTGCCTACACTTCTGTGAATATCTTCATCGAGTCCCATTACAATCCCAGCCTAACCAATGACAGTGACAACATTGGGGTAAACACTCAATGACTAAGCATAACAGCCTCAGATGGCCTTCAAAAATAACTACAGTTGAACTGATCCAGAGGACTAAATGTGAGCACTAATGACACACATGGGAGAGGATATGGACAGGGTCAGCTGACACCACTATAAACCATTACATTCTCCTTCTTATACTTAATGGCCTTCCGTATTTTTCATGCCGGGAGAATAAATTTGGAGCAAATGAAGCAGACATGATGATATAAGAAGAGAGTAATTTAAGTTCAAGAATTTATTTGATGCCCAAAGCAAGGGAATTCATAACTGGCTGGAGTCTAGGGACATGGTTTGTCCTTAGTTTCCCTTGCTGTGCCTAGGTAGTGAGGCTGAAATTGAAAACACCATCCAGAGAGTCACAGTCAAGTTCAGAAAAGAATTTGGCAAATTAATGACTGTGCTGTTAAGACTGCCTTCTTCTCCAGCCAGCCTCCCCTTCCCTGTGCCTGAAATGAGATGTTTCAGTATCCCTTTTCCTTTATTCTCTTGCATACCATGCACTGGCTAGTTTGGAAGTAAATATGTCAAATTCTGTTCCAACCTAATAGCTGATTGCTTTGAGACACTTTCAGAGATGTCTTAAGAGAGCAGTCTCATGGCCAAATTGCATTGCCTTGTCTAGTAATATGATGTGCTTTTGTCAAAAGTATCATATTATATTTAAAGACTCTTTGGCTAGGTCTACTGAAAATGAGTCCACAAAAGTGATCTAGGAAATTCAGAGGTGTAGTTCAATATTCACATCGGAGTAATCTGATTCCTCTTTATAACAAAACTGTAACCAGTTAACATTGCAAAATCTGAACTCTGATGGGGATAAACTAAGAATGAATTTTTATTTTTCCAATTGCTTTCTTCAAACATACTGTATTCATCAGGGGTTCTCCATTGAAACAGAACCAATAGGAAATGAGGCCAATGCACATTGAGGAGGGCAAACTGCTTTACTTAACCTATCAATTAAAATGTTAATCTCATCCAGAAGTACCCTCACTGATACACCCAGAAAAATGTTTAATCAAATATCTGGGCTCCCAGTGGTCTAGTCAAATTGATACATAAAATTAGCCATCACATGGTTTTTGAGTTTTCCTTTGCTGTGACACTTTAATAACATCCCAGGCAAATCCCATGACTTTGCAAGCACTTTCAGTTTTGGAACTACATTCCATGCCACTTTAAAACTCCAATCTCATACCAAATGTGATGCTTCCCCTCACCACTGGCTCAACATTTGGCCTTTGCTCGTTCACTCATCCTCCCAGTATAGCCTCTTGTGAGATGAGGACAGAGTCTGGGGATGTATCATTTCTTTAGCTCTGCTTTCAAGACCTAACTCCAGGAAGAATAGGGAGGCAGAGATATATTTAGGTAACTGTTCACTCAGTGGCTTTAAGAAGAGTTCTCCCTGCCCTCTCGCTGGCTCATGGCCTCCATGTGGATGGCGCACTGCTTTACTTGGGGCATGTTCAACTTCAACTCAATCCCCTGTCTCTGAAGGCTCCTGAAGAAAGAAGCCATCATATTGCTTTTCCACCCCCAAAGGAATCTAAGCCCTTGTAAGCGGAAGGTAGAATATTATGTTACTTGACCAGCAGTAACATGGCCAGCTTACAACTCTTCCTTCCTCTGTAATCTTATACGTTAACCCTCTTGTGGAGCCATAGGAGCTACTAAAGCACTCTTCTTCCTTTTCTAGTACAGCATAGCTACAAACAAGGAGTTCTAACATCAAGCCCAGGGTTCTAGGCATTATCTCATCACCTTCCGGCATCTCCCAGGCCTAGGCTTTTGACCTATGAACCATCTTAGAAAAAAATCATGTTCTTCACTGACTTTCAAAACTATATGCCTCTAGAGTGAAAATACTTGCTAGCATTGGCTAATGCTAAAATCTGCCAGTGGGCTTGTTGCCCATGACCTGCTAGCTGTTGAGAGAGATCTCTGAGGCATTCTGTCTGCATCTTTTTATACTGCCTGTGCTGAGCTTTGTACCTTCTGGACTCTGTCTGCCTCTCAAAACACCCCATTACCTCATACTAAACTTTCCCTCAGCCGTCATAGCAAGTTTCTACTACCTATTACTAAAGTCTAGACTTTTTTCTCTCACCTTTACCCGCTGCTATTTACTTTTTAATCCCTACCCCACTCTAGTACCTGTTCTACTTCGAATTCCTGACTCTCTCATTGCTATTTACTTCTTCCAACCTGGTCATCTTATGAGAGAGGATCATTTTCAGTTTTAATTAGTTTGCCTCAGGCTGCTCTGACCAGTCAAGATGGGATCCTGAATTTTTCATAATAAACAGTAGGTATTTATCCCAAATCTAAAGTAATTCTATAATTTGTTAATGGGTTTTAGAGTTATTCAGACCTCTGCATGAATTCTGGTTCTGCCATTTGTGACACAGGGCAAATAATCTCTCTGATTTACAGATTCTTAATCTGTAAAACTTAATAAAGTTGATGTTCCGATCAAGGAAGACATATTTTATAAAATCTAAGATACTATTGATTTCAACACATATTTCTGAGATATTAAAATATAAAAGCAATGTGTATCATAGAATTGATGCAATAATATATGTGCAACCCCTTAGCCCAAGACCTAACCAAGAGCAAGTGCTGAGAAAATAGGAATTCATTTCCAGCTCCCTCCTGTCTGGAAGGGAGGTTACCATGACCTTACTGCCTTCTTCCTCTTCAAAAATCTCTCAAAGTTACAGGGAAAAAGAAATGCCAGAAGAGAAAGTAAGGAATGAATAAAAGATCTGAGAATACTTTTGATCTTTCCTTTTGCTTAAACAGAGGCTTTTCTTCATTTAAAGTCTAAATAGTACTAATCCCAGATGTACAGCTTCCTGTAAAAAATGCTTGTTCCACTTTTGGAACTAAGAGATATTTCAAAAACCAAGAATCAAAGATAGTTTTTCGCTTAAGAAAAAAAGGGATGTTGCTTAGCTTTCATTGCCACATGCCCAAGATCATACAGTATCTCTTGGCACAGGTATGTTTGGTGTGACATATTAACTTTTTGACACAAAATATTATTTTTGTACCGTAGGAATCTGTATTCCTGGCAGAAAGGTTTGGAAAGATAAACAGGACTAGATTATGAAGATGCTTTTGGTCATGCTAAGTAGTTCAAACTTTTCTCCTGAAAGTGATGGGGGAACACAGAAAGATTTCATGTAGATATGAATAAGATAATCAGGTAATCATATTTCCACTTCCAAAAAATCATTCAGGGGCAATGTGATGAAAAACTGAATGAATGACAAAATACAGCACTAAATCTATGCTGGAGCCAAAATCCACATACGATCTAAAATTCCAAGTGAAAGTAAATATATGGTAGAGGAGCAATGGGCCAAATACAATTTAACACAGAGACATGCAGCCATACATGTGGTCTCCATCAAGTGGGAAAAAGAAAAAAAATGACTTTAATATATACAGTTGGTGATTGCTTACATATTCAGGTTCAGAGAGGAAATCCTAAACGTAAAAAAAAAACCAGAAACTGTGTTAAGTCAGTTCAAGAGACTCTATGTAGCTTATGATTTTGCAGTAACAGTGATTATAGCGTTACTTTATAGTGCCATAAAGGTAGGAATGCCATAGGTATGTAGCAAAGATCTAGGGATCAAAATATTCCATGGGACACCTGGATATCAGGTCAGGCACCAATAAGATTCTTTGTAATTAATAGGCATCTTAAGGTAAATCTTGAAAAGGATTTTAAGGCTAGTAGTTTTTACCTTGATATCTGAAAGAAAACACCTAAAAAGGTGTTCTCTCTCAAAGCAGCAAAATCACTCTAAAGAAGAGAGTCAAGATACCTTCTTTATTGAGACAATTATTCACATTATGCCACTGTAATATTATTTCCAGGAGATTTTTAGCTTCCTTAGAAAGGAGTCTTCCTTTAAGAGTTTAACGACACACAAAGAATGAATGTCTATAGAAATATTGGTTAATTAATCATGGAGTCTCTGGAGACAAAATAAAAGGGAAGAACCTAACTGGGGGGAAAAAAAGGAAAGAAAATGAGGTTTGACTGAGCCACCACGGAGAAAGAGGAGGAACAAAACTTGATTGGACCTCTATAGACTTTGGAGGCAGTATATACCACATTATAGTGTGCTGTCTGGACTCACTGGCCAGGTGACTTGAACAGCTGTTATCTTTGAGGGGGATCCAGAGGAATAGAGGTCTCACTGCTATACTGGGCTGCACCACAGCAGCAATTCCACTTTACCCTTGTTATTGTGCTTGTCCTGTGATGCCATGTCAGGGGGTTGTATGGAGTCTGTAGCAAGTCTCAGGGAGCGTACCGTGATAAAGGTCACCAAGATTAGAGTCAGTTCAACGAATGTTTAATAAGAGTCCAATATGGGCCAGGATTGTTCTAGGTGCTTGTGAACTGTCAGAGGACAAAAAAAAAAAAAAGAAATGTTAAATCAAGAAGTTAACATTTTAGTGGGGGGGAAAGACAATAAAATGACAATGGTAAGTAAATTATATAGTATATTAGAAAGTGAAAAGCTCTATACAAAGAAGTAAAACTAGCAGAGTAGATCAGGAGTTCTGGTGAGAGAGGAGGGGAAAGCTATGCCTCCTGGAGAATGTGAGATTCAAGCAAAGGCTAGAAGAGGACGGAGTTTCCATGTGGGTCTGGGGATGAGGGGCATTTCAGAGAGAATAACAGCAAGAGCAAAGGCTGGCATGGCACGAACAAAAGTATGGAGGCCTATGTAGTGAAAGACAAAAGAATAAGAAGGAAAGTGGAAGTCAGGGAAGTAATGGAGGGTCAGTTCCACTGGGCCTTTGCTTAGGTTATGAGAGAAAGAGGATACCAAGGTTTGGTACCAACTGTAAACAGATTCTGTGACATGAAATTGGGGAGGTCACCCATAGTTGGCCATGAAGGACAGTGGGGAAGAGAAATTTTCCCAGTGGCTGAACCGTGTGTGATATGTCTTGGAAGGGGAGACTAAGGTCCACATCCAAGTTGGTTCATGGTCTGTGCCTAATAGTTGCTGCTACACAAAGAGGGTAGAGAAGAATATTGAGGTATCCAGGGAATTCTCTGTAGCACTTTTGGATACTCCATGCCTGGTGGTAGAGGCAAGAAAAATCTGTTTGTGCAATGCATTCAGTATCTCAAGGATTAGACCCCTCAAGTATAAAGGTTTGGTGTTTACACTGGGTAAGAATATCCACCACTCGGATGCAGGCTGAAGGCTTATTGGGTAACCTGGAATGAGAGACCTGCTGATCAACAATGCTATATTCTTTCATACACTAAAAACATCACAAAGTCAGGATTAAAAGTTTCTAAAGCTATCTTTCAAAGTTAAGCAAACTTGGTCTGCTGCTAAATACTAGCTGTAGAACATTACAGAAGTTGCTTAGCTCCCCTAAGCTACAGTTTATTTATAAATCGGGGCTAATCAAAGCAACTACATGAAAATGCTGAGAGGATTAAATGAGATGATGCAAGCACAGAACTTAGCAGAGTGTTATTTTATTATTAATAAACCAGAATCATTTACCCCAGTATATAGCATTATTATTTGATTGGCCTTACATAGAAACATAGATAATTAATCTATAGGCAGGGAAGTAGAGTATTTGAGTGTGGATGCTAGCAACTGGGAGTCTGTGGAAGTCCTTATTTCTTTTGTTTACTCAGTAAATTAGAAAGAAGCATAAGCTGAGAGTGGGGATAGGTTTTGAGAGTTTAAAGAGAGGCAAAGGTATGAAATATTCACCCAGAATTTAAGGAGAGAGAGGAGATTTGGAATGAATAATATGATTACCTGGAGAAAGTCATGTCTTGTATACAAAGAAGAAGTTGCACCTGGATAGTGTCTGAGTATTGGGAGAGACTAAATCCATAAACCTTGTAATATTATGTCATATCACACAGAATTCAGGTGACTGTGTGGCAAGGCTGCCCATGAATGGTACGTCTTATCTTCCTACCCTTAAAGTCAGGCATACCCTGCTCTGCTGTGCTCTGTTATCAGGAGGAACTGCTTAGGCAAGCCCTGATGTCATAATTAGAAGGCAAGCACTTTTGGTCCACACCTCTAGGGTGCCTACTCCTCTTGTTCTACTACTCTCATCCCAACTCAGGTCAAGGACTTGCTGGAAATTTTTTAGACACAGCCGTCTGAAGCGAAAAAAGAAATGGAATAGGTACTGGAAAGTGAGTCATGCATAAATAGTATGGTCTTATGATCAGGGTCAGAAGTGGTGAGTGTGGTGTTAGCAGCTATGACGGTACTGCCTGCAATAGATTGATTTTGTTATATGACCTTGGCTGTGACCTCACAGCTGCCTAGCTTTTCTTGCTCCTCCCTGTTTGGCAAACCTTGTTCTATAGGTTCCTGTGTTTGTATGAACTGCTGTCTCTCCTGTTCACAGATTCAACTACTTTTTAAGGGAGCCAGGATTGGTTTCAGTTGCTTGGAACTAAAAATCCTGACAGTGGTGACTATGACTTGTATGAGAAATAAAAGAGCACTGACTCTAAAAGCAATGCCATCAATCAGGAGGATGTATCTCAATGCAAATGGCAGTTAGTGTAAATGTATAATCAAATACATGAGTTTCAGAAATTAGTTTGAGTCCATATTATATACCATGAGATTGGGTCTGGACGAAGAACAATCAGAAAATCCTTCAGGACAAATGCAGAGTTCAAGAAATTCTTTTGAACAATAGTGGATGAGACAATAAAACTGGGTTATGGATGCTCATAGCAGCTTTATTCATCATTGCCCCAGACTAGAAACAACCATATACCCATCAGGAGACAAATGGAAAAACAAATGTGATGTGTGATGTAATGGAATATTATTCAGTAATAAAGAATGAACTACTGAATAGACAACAACACATATGAATCTCACAAAACTTTATATTAAGTTAAAAAATCAGGCAAAAATAGTATATATTGTACTATTCCTTTTACATGAAGTTCTAGAATTGGAAAAAACTACAGCAATGGCAATCAGATCAATGGTAGCCTGGGGCAAGGAGTAAGAGAGACTGCAAAAGGGCACAAAACAATTTACTGAGTGATGGAAATGTATAATTTGAGTGGGGGTGGTAGCTACAAGGGTATATAATCAAATGTTACCAAATACATCACACTTAAAACATGAGCATTTCATTTATTTAAATTACCTCAACAGACTTGATTTAACAATTACATGCTTAAATCTATGTCCCACCAGCATATAATTTAGTCATAAGCACTAACTTAACTGTCAGGGTAGTTTGGTATAGACTTTGGAGACAAACAGCTGAGTCTGAATCCAAGACACTACCTCCAGTTAGTAGCTATGTAAACTTGGGTAAATTACTGCAGAAATAGAAAATTGGTATCCTCATGTCTTTTACGTGTTTAAAGGAGATAATTCATGAAACTGCCCAGCATGTAGCAGAAACTCAACAAATAATAGTTCTAGTAAATAACTGAATGGATTCATGATGCCATAATTAATGCTACGTACAAGCTTCCTTCTGAGCAAAGCAAATATTAGCAATTCCTTGCATGCAGATTGCTAAGTGGTAAGAAATTATAAATTATTCTATTATAAAGACACATGCACATGTATGTTCGTTGCGGCACTGTTTACAACAGCAAAGACTTGGAACCAACCAAAATGTCCATCAACGATAGACTGCATAAAGAAAATGTGGCACATATACACCATGGAACAGTACACAGCCATAAAAAACGTTGAGTTCCTGTCCTTCATAGGGACATGGATGAATCTAGAAACCATCATTCTCACCAAACTGACACAAGATAAGAAAACCAAGCACCGCATGTTCTCACTCGTAGGCAGATGTTGAACAATGAGAACATGTGGACACAGGGAGGGGAACATCACACACTGCGGTCAGCTGGGGGGGTATTTAGGGGAGGGAGGAAACGGGTAATGTGGGGAGAAATACCAGATATAGGTGATCGGGGGATGAAGGTGGTAAACTACCTTGCCATGTATGTACCTATGCAACAATCCTGCATGACCTGCACATGTACCTCAGAACCTAAAGTACAATAAAACAAATAATTTTAAAAATTCAGAAAGCAATAAATGGAGGCAAAGCATTTTAAGGTACTCTTACTCATTATAAAACTCTGAGAATACTAATTTATACCAGACTCTTAAGTTAGAATGCATGCTGAACCTCAAGACTAATCACTTGGAAATAAAAGTATAGCTCACTGTGATGAAGAAAAAAAAAAAAAAAAAAGAGAGAAAAGAAAAAAAAAAAAAAAAAAAAAAAAAAAAAAAATAAAAAAAAAAAAAAAAAAAAACAGAGAGAAGAAATTGTTACTGCACTGAAAGGTCACTATCTATAAAACACAAATGAAAAAGGTCTAAGGCTTATGACATTGTCTGACATGAGTCTAAGTAATCACATCCTGACACATATTATTAAGCATCACAGCTCTGATGAAGGAGTCTGAAGCTCTACAGCATTAGAACACATTCTTTGGAGTCAAGACAGTTCTGGTCTGCTGCCATTTACTAGTTAAGAAATTTGAGCATACAAGTCTTTTCCTTGAACTTCAGTTTTTCATCTGCAAATGGGAGTATATACAATAATCACCTCAAGGAGTTTCAGTAAGAATCAAATGAGATAATGCAAGCTAAGCATTTAGCACCGTACTATATTGCAATAAATCAATATGTTTTCTACATTTATTTAATTGACCTTCTCGTTGTGATCCACATTTTATTTGTGATACCTTTCCACTAAGAAATATATAGAATAAGTCCAATGTTGTAATATTTGAATGACTTTGGAGGGGCAAGAAATTATATTGTAGAAAATTAATAAGTTTTTGCATGGCTCCAGTTATAACAATAAGCTTATTATGTTAAAGCATATTTTAGACTCCTAATGTCAATTACTAAGAAAGAAATGGGAATATTCTGAAGAAGAAGATTAGCATAGCTTCTCTGACAATTACTTTAGGCCTCATTCCAGAAGAATCTTTAAGGAGCTAAGCACATATCAAAACCTCCATTGGTACCTCTCTAGAGCTGGCTGGTGTAGCTAGAACAGTTAGCTGGAAGTGTGTGCTATGTAAATCATGAATTCTTTGAGGGCTTATTAATCTGTCTGTTCCCATTGCTTGCACATGGTACACACTCAACAGTTGTTAGCTGGAGTGGGGGTTGGAGGGAAAATAAAAGCAACCAGTATCATTAATAGCTTAGATAAGAGAACCTGTGCCTGTCTCTCAAGGCTCCAAGAAGATAAAATTATGAGAATGATTAGAAACCATATATAAGCAGTGACGAAAAAGCACAGGAAATATTGAAGGGGGCACACCTAGAGAGCATGGAGCATTAGCAACATAAACCACAAAATTGATACAGGAAGAAGTTATAAGCAGTGGAAAAATATACCATGTAATTGTGAAAATAAGAGGTTTCCGTTAGGATTTATTTAAAATTAGTCTCAGTAATTGAGCCATACAAAAGATAAAGAAGTCACATTTTAGCACCTGGGAAGCTACACTATTAATTGGCAAAATAAAATATAAAGAGGATAAACAAGGCTGAGATCAAACCTTATGGTTCTTTATGCAATTCTGAAGACTTAATTTCAGGATATAAATGTACTCGAATAATATTTTGTAATTACAAACCAATAAGAAGACCCATCCAGGAGGAATAATTATATAATTTCTGCATGGCTTCATTGTGTGAGGCTTCGAGAACGGCAATAAATAGAATCCTCTATCATTATGACTGCTGCAGGCAATGACTCACCATTACAACTGGGACTACATCCTAGAATAGTTTTTTTCCCCCTTTGAGTATCATGTAAGAAATTAAACAGACTATATTTCCCAGTAATTTTTTAAAATGTTAGGAAAAAAACCCAAATTTGATTTTTTTCCTCAGATTCTTGCCGCTAACAAGGTTAGCAGTAAAGTTGAGTTATTATTAAAAATATAAGAAATGTCTGTTTTGAAAATGTTTTTCTTTTGCCTTAAATTACTGGTCTCAACTGATGGGAAATTAATTTATATCTCCAGTGATCTGTGGCTCATAAATATTTACAACATCAAAATATCATGTATGTAAATAATTGGGGTTCAGTTTCTGAATTCTTGATACTAAGGCTATAAATTGCATTAAGAAATTGGCTTTAATCTTGCTAGTGAGTTTTAATGAATATTATAACAACCTCATTATAAATTCACATATAATTTGTAAGAAAGAATGGCACTCGAAGACTAAAAATGTAACAGATAAACAGCATGACTATAAACAAGTTACTCTAAAAACAAAAATAAAGTCTTAATCTTTTAACTCTCCATTTACCTCAACCTGATTCAAGAATTTGAAAATTTTTGCCATGTAAGTTGTGCTCATTTAATCAGTTCGATTACTATTTATAGGAAAAATGTAGTGTGTCCTTTCGGTACAAGCGTTGGTAATCTTTCACCAAGTGGACTCAGCCTTGGATGTTTTGCCTGGGGGGAAGACAAACAGCAAAGCACTAAAGGGCAGTAGAGGTAATCAGTCCATGATAAGCCAGGCTGTAATGCAGAGTTTTGCTCATGTTGATCCCAATAACCTATCTTCAGTTTGTTCAACTTACATGCTAGGGACTCAAAGACAAATGAAACCTATGCCTGAACTAGTGGACCATGCAGTATCTGAAGTTCCACACATAATGATGTCAGTTCCATACTCTCCATTCCATGGGTGATTGGCTACCTGCGTCCACCAAAACTACATCCAGATCACCTGGTTTAGGTCCCAGTTGTGTCAACTACTAGTTTCCTTACTTGCAACATATTACTGGCAAGCATATTTCTGAACAAAGCCAGTTGTTTGCAAAATGAATGAAGGTCATTACAGTATGTGATCCATATTTCACAGTATCTCTTATTATCCCACCTAAAGGATTTTTTTTTTAAAGATAGGAAGTAATTACAGAATGACTGGTATATCTAGCATGACCAAGTCTTCTACCGTCTTGCTGCTTCCTCTACCTTCCTTTTCCAGATGACCAGATTACTTCTAATCTTTGGTCATTATGCTCTATCTCAGATAAAATGCTGGACTTCACTGAATCTATAAATTACTTTAGGCAGTATGGCCATTTTCACGATATTGATTCTTCCTAACCATGAGCATGGAATGTTTTTCCATCTGTTTGTGTCCTCTCTCATTTCTTTGAGCAGTGGTTTGTAGTTCTCCTTGAAGAGGTCCTTCACATCCCTTGTTAGTTTTATTCCTAGGTGTTTTATTCTCTTTGTAGCAATTGTGAATGGGAGTTCACTCATGATTTGGCTCTCTGTCTATTATTGGTGTATAGGGATGCTTGCAATATTTGCACATTGATTTTGTATCCAGAGACTTTGCTGAAGTTGCTTATCAGCTTAAGGAGATTTTGGTCTTCTCATCCATCAACTACCAATGACTTTCTTTACAGGACTGGAAAAAACCACCTTAAACTTCATATGGAGCCAAAAAAGAGCCCACATAGCCAAGACAATCCTAAGCAAAAAAANAAAAAAAAAAAAAGCTGGAGACATCACGCTACCTGACTTCAAACTATATTACAAGGCTACTATAATCAAAACAGCATGGTACTGGTACCAAAGCAGACATATAGACCAATGGAAAGGAACAGAGGGCCTCGGAAGGAATGCCACATAACCATCTGATCTTTGACAAACCTGACAAAAACAAGCAATGGGGAAAGGATTCCCTGTTTAATAAATGGTGTTGGGAAAACTTGGTAGCCATATGTAGAAGCTGAAACTGGATCCCTTCCTTACACCTTATACAAAAATTAACTCTGTATGGATTAAAGATTTAAACATGAGGCCTAACACCATAAAAACCCTAGAAGAAAACCTAGGCGATACCATCCAGGACATAGGCATAGGCAAGGACTTCGTGATTAAAACACCAAAAGCAATGGAAACAAAAGCCAAAATAGACAAGTGGTATTATCTAATTAAACTTAAGAGCTTCTGCACAGCAAAAGAAACTATCAATAGAGTGAATTGGCAACCAACAGAATGGAAAAAAAAATTTTGCAATCTACCCATCTGATAAAGGGCTAATACCCAGAATCGAAGGAGAACTTAAACAAATTTACAAGAAAAAAACAAACCCCATCAAAAAGTGGGCAAAGGATATGAACAGACACTTTTCAAAAGAAGACATTTATGCAGCCAACAAACATATGAAAAAAAGCTCATTATCACTGGTCATTAGAGAAATGCAATCAAAATCACATTGACATACCACCTCACACCAGTTAGAATGGTGATTATTAAAAAATTTGGAGACAACAGATACTGGAGAGGATCTAGAGAAACAGGAACACTTTTACATGGTTGGGGGAATGTAAATTAGTTTACCGTTGTGGAAGACAGTGTGGCAATTCCTCAAGGATCTAGAACTAGAAATACCATTTGACCCAGCAATCCCATTATTGGGTATAAACCCTAAGGATTATAAATAGTTATATTATAAAGACGCATGCACACGAATGTTTATTGTGGCACTGTTCACAATAGCAAAGACTTGGAACCAACCCAAATGCCCATCAATGATAGACTGGCTAAAGAAAATGTTGCACATATACACCATGGAATACTATGCAGCCATAAAAAATGATAAGTTCATGTCCTTTGCAGGGACATGGATGAAACTGGAAACCATCATTCTCAGCAAACTGATACAAGAACAGAAAACCAAACACTGCATGTTCTCACTCATAAGTGGGTGTTGAACAATGAGAACACAAGGACACAGGGAGGGGAACATCACACACTGGGGCCTTGGTGTTGGGGAGTTAGGGGAGGAATGGCAGTGGGTGGGATGACTGGGGAGAGGTAGCATTAGGAGAAATAACTAATGTAGATGATGGGGCAATGAATGCAGCAAACCACTACCATGGCACGCGTATACCTATGTAACAAACCTGCACAATCTGCACCTATACCCCAGAACTTAATGTATAATAAATAAATAAAATGCTGACTGTGGACTTAGGCTGTATCCCCCTTAGAAAGTCTCTCTTTGCTCCAGGCTAGACAGCCTCCTGTTGCTGAATGTTCAGGGACACTGAATCAGAAGCTTTCCAGTAGATATTCCGGAGCTGGCTCATAATTGAATAACACTCCTGTAGGGTATATTCCAAGTTTCCCTGAAGGAAACTAGACTGGAAGAAGAGGGAGAAGAAGGAGATGAAGAAGGAGGAGGAGGAGGAGGAGGAGGAAGAAGAAGAAAGAGGGAGGAGAGAGAAGAAGAAGGGAGGAGGAGGAGGAGATCCTGAGAGAAAATATCCAGGCCTGAGGGTGCCTAGCAGTGGCAGGCCATCATGAGGAGCAGGAGAGGTTCTGGAGGAAAGAGAATGTGCCTGACAATTTTCAAGCCACACTTCCATTGCCACTCCATCAGTATCCTGGGAGATCATAGTGTACAAACCCCTGATTCCTGGCACATTGCTTCAGTGCTCCTCCCCACCTCCCCTTTTTGTCCCTATAGTCACTATGAGTGTCTAGAAAGTCCTTGGAAGTGGGAGGGACAGGACTGCATAAATGACAACGTTGGAGAACAACTGAGCAGTTGGTCTACCTGAATGCAGAAAAATACCAGGTGAGGCAACTGGGCATGAGCTCCAGGAAACAGTATTTAAAATCTGGCTAAAAAGAATCATTCACTAGTTGTCTAACTTTCACTGAATGGTCCTTTCTAGAACAGAGAGAATCTATTTTAGATATAAAAAGGGAAGTTAATTACAATGCCATCTTTCACAACATTGTTGGGATAATCAAATGGAATATCTAAGAAAGTGTGTTGTAAGCCATAGCAAATTGTGAACAGGTTAATATATATTATTTTACTGTGGGAGTGAATAAGATAATCCAAAGTTCTTAACAGCAATACAACACTTGCTACATAACACCTGTTGTCATTGCTGTTACTTAGTAGTTATCATTGTTAAAAGTAAACTATGGGTGAGGGCTAATGATGAAAGATGGATTGGAAAAAGCAAGATTCAAAACATTATAAACAGAATGACCTTAACAGCATTAAAGAACACATAAGCTTACAGAGAAAATCAGAAGAAAAAATATATCAAAAAGTTATCAGTAGTTATCTCTAGGGAAAGAAATTTCAGGTTTAAAAGGGAGATTTATTACAAAGTTTGCTCAGTCTGTTTCTTGAGGAAGTTTGTCCCCATTCCCTAGTCCACTTGAGTAGAGGCAACTATGTGTTGTCATTTTATTGTTCAACCCCAGCCTGGGCCATATCTGATTGGGCCAGGGTGGGCTACTGACCTAAGTTGGGCCATGAGTCCCTTTCTAAATAATCTACGTATGAAATGGAGAGGGAACATAATATGTAAGCTTTTCTTTGCATAGATGAGCCATAAGTTCTAAAACTTAGGCATGGCCATGCTTTCTGTCACATAAGTTGGAAAAGGCTGAACTACCAAAAGACTGAAGAGCACAGCAGAAGTACAGAGAGGAGCAAAAGAGGCCACAAGTGAATCCTCTTTGAGGCTTTGGAAACACATGTATTCCTATTGAAGTTTCTCTAAGATGAATTATACTTAAAATGGGCCAATTTTTTGCTTATCTAGTTTGACTATGCTTTATGAATGTTTTGTCAAATACAAAGGAATTTTTTTAATGTTTTTGTTATTTTTATAAATTTTCCATGATGGTTATCATTTCTTTTATAAACAGAAAAAAAAATTTAAAAAGTAACTGTGCACATAATAAGTCAATAGAAGGTAAGATGTAGAACTCTAACACCAGCTATTTTGCAATCACTCAGAAGAGTATATTTTTATATTAGGTTTAAGAAATGACTTCTACCCCCAGGACTCACTAGGAAAGGGAATGGGGCCTTGCAGAATATTAGCCACTTGGTTTGTTCTTAAGTCTCCAGATTCAAATTAACATTAGTAACATTAAGAGTGAATTAACACAAAGCCCCAGCCTACTTGATCTCCACTCACATTCTTCTTGCAACTGAGTACTTATTTCTAACAGTCATGGACTTGGTCCAAAAAAGCTATTTGCAAAGAGAGTATTAAAAGCAGTGTGATTTCCTTGGCCTGCTCTCTTTATTCTACTCAAGCACATTAATTTGCCAACTCAACAGAAACTGGTTCTTTTCTATTCCAGAGAAACAGCAGTAAATTTTGAACAGAAATATACAGCAGTATGGTCTTCTTTTTTTCTCTCTCAAATTAAATGCTAGGGCATTTTAAAGACTTTCAGGTTAAATCCTAGGTTGTTAGGGATTCTAAATATTGTCTGTATATTTTTTGTTTGCCTTACCCTTAAATAAGTTCATTTCTTTATTTTGATCTTTGAGGAGAAATGAATTTGAACAGAATACAGTTCCAAGATGCAGACAGGGGATTTTGAAGAAACCACTGCTCTTTGGGATTTATGTTCTTTCTCATCAGCACATAGGAAAAGAGCAAAGATGGTTTTTCACTGTAGTTTAAGTTGCATACCTGTAAAGTATTTCAGCAAAGGTTTAACTGTGAGAAACAACATTCCTGAATATTCCATTTTAAATATATACAAATACATGTTTCTGGATGATTATTTTCCTCCCTCTAACAGTAGGAAAGACTGCTGCAAGCTATGAGAGATGAACATCTATAAGTTATTTTGCTTTTTGGTTTAGTGAAGTGAGTTGATTAACCTCTGATAAGCCAAAGATATGGCTCTAAGCTGAGCATACACATCGACATGAACCCATTTCAAGTACAGAAAACATGGAGAAAAGAAATAAAATGTAAAATGTAAACTTTTAAAATATATGTCTTATTCTAAATAAAGTAATCTAATTTAGGCCTTAAGTGGGAGATTCACAAATATGTATACCTTCCAGATCCATCAAAATTAAATTCCAAGAGTGATATTCTTATTTGGTAATTTCAAGAGGGACTGCAGCAGCATAAACAGATTCAGACTTCAATCTTTGAAATCTGATTTAGCAAAATAAATTATTTGCCTGATTTCAAATTGCCATGGTTTTCATGCCAGTTTTGTTATTTTCTTTATCCTGAGCTCCTGTCAATGTTTATTTTTTGTTATTTTGACTTTTCTTTTTAGTGACAAACTTTCTCACTATGATAGCATATTCTTCATCTGGAAAATAAATAGGGTTAGGGGGACCAAAGTGCCTTCAGAATCATCACACTGGGGCAACTGATGTTTTCTCTACAGAAATGTGCTGGCCTAAAAGCCACAGCACTCTGCAGAAGTCCTCACTGTTGGAAGATTTGACAGTAAAACAAGATGGAGCCTGAACCCTTCTGTGTCCTAGGCAGCATCTGTTTAGGAGAGTATTGATACTTGAATCTCAGCTCTGCAGATTGTTGATGCAGAAAGAGGCCTAGGACATCGTCCTCTCATTTTAAAGACGAAGCAAGTAAGGTTCAGGAAAAAAAATGACTCGTCCAAGGTTATCTAGTTTGTGGCACAGGTGGGCCTAAATGAAGGGCTGCCAATTCCTCTTCCAGAACTCCTTCCCATGCTATTTGGTCTTAGCAGGCTATAATCAATTTTGACATTTAGAGCTGTATTTTTCTTGTTTTAAGTTAATTCCTCGAAAAGCAACACATTAACAGAGGTTTATAGCTTTGGGTCATTATCATGCAATCAATATCACTCTTGGAAATAAATTCAGCAAAATGTTTATCAAATAGTTTTAGCTGCTTCTTGCAGGGATCTGAAGTACATTGGATATACTAGTTTTATAAATCATATTAGCCAGCCAACTGCCACTAACAAGATAGGTGAAGAAGATCAGAAGGTATAGGAGGTAATGAAGTTACCAAGCACTCAGCAGTGCCAGGAATCTTATGAGCTAGGTAATATATTTTCCATTTTACAGAAAGGAAAATTTACGTTAGAAAAGCTAAGTAATTTTCTCAAGGACCTACTTGTATGGCAGAGCTAAGGTCTCAGTCTGAACCACTTTGATTCCAAAGCTCATCTTTCTTAAGTATTTGTAAACCAAATAGCAAAACAGGGGAGGGTGCTCTTTAGAAAACTCTAAAATATTATTCATAAACACTGCTTTTTAAGTCCAGGACATAAAAATTTTCCCTGTATTCCTCTGGCCCTTTGGCAGTGTTCCCCATGGAAGAAGGTCAAGTACTTAAAGACTCCTTTTAGTCATGTTGTTAATAAATAAAGCAATGTTATTTAAACTTTTGGGTGCTATTGTTAGTCAAAGATATCACTGATTTTTCTCTTCCACATAGGGATATGTACACAAGGTCATGAAAGCCCTGGAGAAATACAAATTTTTCAGGGTAGTCCTGTTCAATCTGGTGCCAGAGTGAATTTGGATTGGATGTGGGAGGTCACCTTGGTCACATCTGAGTTCACTTGTCATTCTCAGATTGCTCAACAAGAGTCTAAGCATTAAACTCCAAAGGTTAGCTTCATACCACTGTTTATTAATTTTAGGAAACTCATGTTTAGAAAACTTTTTACATGATATGCAACAAATGAATAACAAATGTTCCTGGAAAGACAACTGCAAACCAAAGTTTGGTTTAATTTTTAAAAGCTCATTATTAATAATTACTCTTTTAAAATTACTAATGGTAATGACTCACATTTATGTAGAGTTTAACAGTTGGCCAAATGTTTTCATATATATAATCTCATTTAATTCTCATAAGCAACCTTTCAGTAAAATTCAAACATAAGTGAGTGCTAATCTGTGTTATGAATTGGGGAAGGCCCTAGAGATACAAAAATAAACAAGAAATGGCCCTTGTCCTAAGGAATTCACCCTAGATACAAAAATAAATAAGAATGACCCTATGCCCAAGAAACTCACCATTTTTGTTATTTTCATATTCTATAAGATTAGGTAAATAAAGCTTAGAAATTGGAATATACTTGCTCATTAAGTCCAGTTACATGCAGTATGAAATTGGAGTTGTTTGATACCAAAACTTATCTTACATCATTAACTTTCTGCTCAGCATGGGAGTAGAAATGTAAAGGAAAGTAGTCACAAACATTTGTTTAAATTATCTTCCTTAATTTATTCATTTTAATTCATGATTTTTATAAATTGGGGAATTTTGAGGCAATGGACACCCTTGTAATCTCTCTTGCTGTCAATACAATGCTTTCTGTTTCTATTGTTTAAAGGAAAAGTTCTTACTATATGTTTTGTTAAACAGAAACAGCATCCAAGTTATCATGTTCACATAAGATATTCAACTAAGCAATTCATAGAATATAATAGCTAAGTATGCTATTAGATATTATTGTGGATCTCACAACTGAGAAGATGAAAACTTGGGTAGAGCCATATGTGCGAAAGGCAGGTTACTAAAAGGTTAGATACAAAGAAGTTGTGAAGAAAGGTTCAGGAAATTTGGCTTTAGGATGAGAGCTGAATAACATCTTGATAGCAATCTTAATGTGCATGAGGAGTTATTATACCACCTGTTTCCTACCTCTAAGAACAGAAGAAAACGAGTTCAAACTGCAGCCCTAGGGAACTGGGTTAGCTGTGAAAAATGACTTGCTGACAGGTGAGATTGTCAGTTACTGGAACAAGACACCAAGAGAAGTCGTGGAATCTCCCTCAAAAAAAAATGATTTTTAATCTCTTTTTAAGGTTCAAATGTGACATGGCCACAGACAGAAAGGTATACTAGATGGCTTCCCAAGTTTCTTTCCAGCTCAATGACTCTATCACTATAATGATTTCAGTCACTAAAAGCATTTTCCATGGTGTACATAAAGTCCCACTTTTACTTTGCTAATAGTTCCATATAGGTAGTACATGTAGGTAATAACTTCAATTTGGTTTTTTTTTTCTCCAAAGGTCAGCTACAATTTAAAGAATTTAAAGATAACTTGACCAATGTTTCTAAATGTTAAGAGGTCAAATGTAGGAACTTGCTAACATTTTGAAAACTGTTGTCCCTTTCACTCATTAAGCTTCGAAATAATCCCAAACCACAGAGAACCCAGTGGAGACAATTTTTTAAAGCTCCAAGATGGTAATATTTCCCTCAAGTATCTCCTACAACTGTCAGGTTTTTTCTCTCCAAAATAATTTGAAATTGGTCTTCAGTGGTCTCTCAGAAGTAAGTGAAACACATTAGAGGAACTGGAAAGAATGGGATACGGTGAATCTATAATATCATTCCAGCATTGATTTGACATCCAATAAATAGCCCAGGATGTTTCAGGAATCTGGCTTAGTAAAATCCAAAGCTGAGATTAGAATTCAAGTCTTCTGGCTCCCTGTACAGTGACTGCTTCATAAAACATACTTTCATTTTCAAAGACTCAAACCAAAGGCAGTTTAAAAATGATGTTTCAAAATATATCCAGATGTTTAAAGGACAAGAAAAACAACATGAAATTCCTTTCTTGTGGAAACATCTTACTTTCTTTCCATATGTAATCATGAAGTCAGGTACCCTCCCACACTGACAGACATATTTCAGCTCGGTGAACAAGTAAAATCCCTATCTTTTTTAATGGATTTGTTATGTGTTAACTTAGCAATTCCTCATAACTGTTAAAAGTAAGCCCTAACAGCATAAAAATCTGGGCTAATCTTGACTTTACCAAGTCTTTATATTTGTGTGACTTTGGGCAAGTACCTTAAGCTTTTTGTTTCTTCATCTGCAAAATGTAGATTGACTGAGATATGTTAGGTGCTTAATCCAGGCCTGGCAAACACCAAGTACTCAGTGAACTGTTGCTGCTGCTGCTATTATTGGTAATTGCTATGTGTCTCAAGACTCAGAAAATTACCCTAAGAGTTGATGAGAGATACAGCCTTTGTATTTCTCATAAAGGATAAAGGGGATCTTTTTTTAGGACAATAAAAGTTTCCCCAGAAGCCATGAAAGCTATGTTTCCATTGTCAAAAGAAAGTTCACTCTAAAGGATATTTCCTATATTTCTTGAAATCCTCACAGATGACAGAGACTCTACTAGGTGTAATGGGTACAAATATGAAGGAAACAGTCATGCTCTTCAAGGTTTTTATGGCCAAGAGGTGAAAGAATCATATAAATTAGATAAGCTCAATGTGATATGGACAAGCAAACAATAAGGACAGTACAGTGAAAAGAACTAGGAGAATGCAGAAGGGCAGTGAGCAGAACTGAGAAGGGTGGGTCAGAGATTGTGATCAGTTCAGCTGAGTCTAAATTCTAAGCAAAAAGACAACAGGGGATTATGATTATCAAACAGTGTTTTTCAACTAAAATTTTATAGGCAAAAAGAAGTCACTGATCAAATCATTTGCTTATCTGTCTGATCTTCAGTTAGGCAGAAAGGATCACAAAAGGATCTTTAATGTATACAGAGAGAGAGAGAGGGAGAACAATTTTGGACACAAGACCCTACATATACATGTGTATATTAGTAAGTACTTACTAAGTAAGCCCTTTTTTTAGCACATTTACAATTTGTCAGAGACAGTAATCAATGTAAGAAATTCATTTTATTATCATCTTATTTTTTTCT
>NW_016108008.1:385870-391856 GCF_001604975.1 Cebus imitator
GGAATTGACCCCTTCACCATTAGGCTCTGGAGTCCTAGATGCAAGTTGTAGGAGCTCCCTACATAATACATATCATTTTGCAAAATGTATACTAACATATAAGCAAAAATCACAGCAGCAACAAAATAAAGAGATTATATGGTAAGGTAGTTCCAAACTTTTCTGAGATTATTTAAAGACACATAATGAATATAAATATATTTCAACTCTTTGCTTTCAAATAACTAAAATGAGAAACAAATTACCCAATTAAAAACTTGAAAGTATTACTATTTTGTTATTATAACAATATACTAAAAACAACCATTCACAACTAATAATGATAATATTTATGTAGCACTTTGTGCTTTGCCAAGTGTGTTTCTACAACTCATTATATTTGAGCTACGTGGTGTCCATGTGAAGTGTTACTATAGCACCTAAAGAAAGCTAACTTTATAGAGTAAGTGCACTTTTAGTTAACATGTTAAAGGATATGTTCTCTCAAAGAGAGAAATTCCCAAGTTAATCCTGAATCTTCTTCCATCCAGAACCACCTGTTGCTAAGTGCTGTTAGTTCTAACGCATAGCATTTGGTAAAATTTTCCTTTGCTTTTTATTTCTTCCTTACTAAAATGAAAGACCTATAAAGGCAGAGAGTTTGTCTACAATCGCCATATTCTCATATCTGGAGTATGGGCTGGTAGATAGTAGATGCTCAATAAATCCTTTTAAACAATAAATTCCTATTATTCTGTGTCTTCAAACCTCCCTACCCTGGATTTCTATGGAACCTCCTAACTGGCACCATAAGCCAGATTTTCTTTTCTCTCATGTACCTTACAATTGACTGCTTGGCGGATTTCACTAAAGGACAGATTTGTTTTACTCCCTCCCTTCAGCATTTGAATGCCTCATTATTATTACAAGCTTCTCACCCTGGCATTTGAGGTCAGCCACTAATAGCCTAACCTGCCTTTCACCAGATCTTTGCCTTCAGTTTTGAAACATCCTTTGTGTCATTCCCATCATCCCTCAGATCATCTTGTCTATTTGACTCTGTTCATGCACGTCCCTTGACCCACGATGTCCACATCCATCATCTTTACCTAATGAAATATTATCAGTGTTTGAATATTGCTCCAAAATGCCCCTTCATTCAAGACCCACTGTCAGATGCTAGCACTTTGTCTTATGCATCTATCTTATTCTGCATTGTGATTTAGGTAGGTGTGGATGCTTGTTTTGCCCTCGGTTCTCTACGCTTACTAAGGCTGACAGCTATGTCTTATTTATCTTTTACCTTAAAAAATTTATCACATGTAATAAATGGTCAACACATCTCTGCTAAGTTGAAGTGATTTCAAAAGATAGGTCACCGGATTGGAAAACATGGTGATAATTATAATATCTGCCTTACAGTTTTGTCTAACAAATGTAACTGGGAAAATGAAAGTGATAATGCTTTGTGAACTTTAAAATGCTATAAAGATTCAGGTATTTTTCAACTGTATTTTACGGAACTTGTAGGATAAATAAGAAATGAAAGCTACTTGGTTATTATGAGTCCTTCCTGTCATATCTTCTAGTACATGAGGAGAGGGGAAAAGGAGAACATTCTCTTGCTCCCAGTAGCCAAATTGCCCAGCAGATGAAAAATTAGCATTAGAACATATTTTATCATTAATGCTCAGCCAGATCCCTAAGTTGTTGTGATAGCATTTAGAAATGGTTCTTTGCGATATTATTTTGAGGATTAGAATTTATCATGTATTTAATGTATTAGGCTGATAAAAAAAGACTTAAACACATATCTCCAAGCAAGGAAACAAAAAAAATCTTTACTGAAAAGTACTGTAATTCTACTCTGTGCTCCTATCATTGTCTATGGGGGCTGCTCATTTAGAACTCAGGACAAAAGGCTGCCTATGAAGAAGAAGGGGAGGAAATGGTACCGGGAACTGGCCTGAGTGGTGAGAGCAGTCTTGTCTCCAAAGAAAGCTGTTTCCCATGACACGTTCTGCTTCAGAAATTCCTGATTTTAAAGACAAGCTGGATACAGGTTATGATATCTGAGAACCTTGGACAAATGTGGCTCATTGTGATATAATCTGATTTCAGAAGAGCTTACGCAATTCACATTCCTTGTCTGAGGCTTTCCCACATTTCTGGATAGATGATTATACTTTTTTCTCTTTTTAAAATTCAGTAAAAGAGAAAACATCTGCCCATTATCTGAGAGGCTGTAACAGCCACCTCTTTGGAGTGAGAGTGGGGCTATGAATCAGTGTTTTTCTGCTTCTTCATTTCATTTACGTGCAGGTTTACTAGACACCCTGGACTGGTTTGAAACCTCCCAATGACGTCAATGGGGCAGAGAAATTGGAGCAGCGGAGACAGCTGCAATGCACCAACTCTACTGAGGTTTTATTCTTTTCTCCCAGGATGACATCTGAGACAGATATTATCAATCAAGCCCTCCTGGCTCAGCACCAAATCAAAGGTACTTTATCATTCAAAGCAGTAAAAGCTGCAATTAGATGATTTCTTCAGCTTTCTCCCTAGCAATATTTTGTTCATGATAATTAATAATGCAATTAAAACTGAATTAAATAAGAGAATGCTTTTTAAAACATTTAACTTAAATATGGGAGCAATTTCCTTTAATGTCTCATTTATAAAAGTATTAAAGATCACTATATATGTTTTGTAAAAAAAATCTAAACAAATTTTGGTAATTTGTTTGGATTTTTCATACAAAAACAACAATAAGTCCAAATGATAAACTCTAACCTATTTCCAAGAAATGCCCAAATGTTCAGAAAAAAAATTAGGTACAGATATAACAAAGCTTTACTATCATTTAGGAAGTAACAACAACCACACCAAAAAAATCCTGTGACAACTGACAGGAAGGAAGCCAGTGCTCTGTGAATTAACATTTATTTAAAAAACATTCAAAATAAAACCAAAAAGAAAGAAGCAGAGCCAACTTCTTTTTCGCTTCTTAGGGATAACATATTATTTACTGATTTTTCAAGCCCTTTTTTGAGGAATGGACTTACTTGCCTGAGTAAATAATAATATATTGAAATCTGAAAAAAATACAGCACTTAATCTATTTATTTAGTTTTAAAGTAAAAGTCTTCACTCTATATTTTCTTCGCCTTTTTTTTTTTTAAAGAAGAGAACTTAACTACTAAAGCTATCCAAGGCCAATCTTAGCAAATCAAAGTAATAAATGCACTTAAGATAGATTTTTGTTTGTTTTTAAAGCTACCTAGGAAAGCTAGGTATAGAACACTTTCACCAGAGTGAAAAGTAGGGAACCAACTGCAATCTCATCTTCCTTTTTCTTCTGGACTGTTTGTTGGCAAACAATGCTGGTGGCAAAATAAGTATAAGGTGGAGTAGAGAGAAGACTGGGAGCAAAAATAAGGGTGAAAACATCAGTGTCAATCTCAAGGTTATGCAGCCACACTCAATAGAATCTAAAGCCATTCAATGTAGAAAGTCAAACTGGCCAAGGATAAGAAACACAGAAACAGTAATCTTCAGCAATTGTCTATTATCCAAGAAACAGCATCCTCAGCTCATTATATTATCCTGTTAGCTAATAGTACATATGATATGTATTCTTCTAAATTAATAAAAGCTATTGTGCAGGAGACTTGCTTTTCCTTTTTCAATGAGGAGCAAACAAGAGAACATGTGTTTAAATGTCAGCACTAAGAGTTTAGGTTAGCTAGAATAACAAACTTCTTGCCAATCAGGTAATGTTTACCCAAGGAAGGGTATCTGAAGTGTTCTTTAGTACTTGGATTTAAACAATAAGTTTTGTTTTCACCCTCTCCAATTCATTTAGCTGTGAAACAGACAATAAATTACAGTTCAAGATACCACATATCTTGAACATTATTGACAAGTATGAACTTCCTAACTAAGCCAGCTCTAAACGTTCTACCACAACTAGATTCATCATTCCTTTTACTCAGCACGATGGTATTGATATGGGCATTGAGGCCTGTTACATGCAGATTTGTACCCAGCTTCATCTCTTTGTAGAGACGTGTCCTTGAATGACTCTGCATATGCACAGTAATAATAAAATGACACACGAATAAAGCACCTCAGAGGCACTCTAAATGGGACAGCTATTAGTTACAGATATTTATTTAAAAATATGTATTACTGTGTTTCAGTGCCAGGCACAGTGCTAGATAGTGGACATATATGCTCTCTCTCTCTCTCTCTCTCAATCCATAGAGTAAATCAAGCTAGCGACTTGAAAATCATTCTTGCCTTCCACATCTAATCACCACTACCACTACTAATAAAAGCAAATAAGACTCCTTCACAACTGTGGGCAATCTGTTTTATCAGCCAGTGGCCAGGCCAAACCCTGCCAGTGTCATAAACAAGTGAATAGCTGCCCAAGTCATTACCTATCCTGGAGTATCCCACCTCTTTTGCGTTTTTGAATTAGTTTTCTCTTTTTCTGGCAATGGATGCCCCAATTCATGTCTTTATCGTCTCTTTCCTGGGTTACTGCTACAGCCTTCTAAAAGTTTCCCTGCCTTGAGCTTTATCTCTGTGACCATCTTTTATAATTATAAATCCAGCCATGCCACTCCCTGCTTACAAACCTCCATGACTTCTCAAAGATTTCATAAAAAAAATTCTGTTCTTTAGCATGTCACAATAAACTCTATATGACATGTAGCTTGATTAACATTCTAACTTGACCTTCTCGATGTGACTCTTGATATCCACCTGTGCCATAATCTTTCCATTTCCTCAACTTGCTCTGTTGTTTCACAGGTTCACATATTTTCTGCCCCTTTCCTCCATATGTATTTCCTAATTTCTGTTAATAAATGATTTTATTATGACAGACACTTACCAGATTGCAATACCTGTATTTGTTCACATGTCATCTTCCTCTCTACCTGACTGTTAATTCCTGAAAAGTAACAACATGTGACTCATTTCTGTTTCCCCTAAATAGGCATACAAAGGCATGCTGTGTTTGAAAAATGCTAAATGAATCCATGAGCGTTAGAAGTTAGGATTTCAGTTGATCTACCTTGTCAACGAGATTTTAAAATCCTTTCTATGAAATAGTGATAGATATTTCGGGGGACTTTTGATCAATTAGGCCTCATTTCCTTCCTCCTTGGACCTTGTTTCCATTGAAGAAATAAGCATTGGATTTTGAGCTCATAAGAGAGGATACTAGAAGTTCTAGAATCATTCTTCAACATATTTGAAATTCACACCCTCTAAGGGTTCCCTGTGTTTATAAGAAGTGTACAATCTACCATGTCAACGTAGAAATTGCAGTGAAGCCAGAGGTGAAAGCCTACAGCAGTCTATACAGCAAGCAAATTAATAATTTATTGACAACTACACTTGTTTAAATGACCTAAATGTCCTGGACCATTTGTCCATTCATTCATTCATTCAATCAATAACTATGGATTGGCATCTGTGTCATCCTATACATTGAAAATTCAGTGATGATAAAATAGGTTACTTTATATTTTCTGAGTACTTACTATGGTATACTTTTCTTTCCTTCAAATACATTTTTGATGTTTGGGCAACCCATAAAGAGGGCTATTTTTGCGAATGAGTAGTTCTCACTCTCCCGGATCTTTTTTACATAACTTCTGTTTCTGTGTTCACTCCCTATCCTCCATCATATTCTGTCTTGCTACCCATCTCATATGCAGTCTGCACTGACCAGTGACAAAGGAGAAAAGTATCATTGCTTTCTAAATATGCACAGACACTTACATAGTCTGGTGTTGCGCATTCATTACATGATGGTGCTTTGGTATTACAAATTGATAGAGTGAGTTTCCATGGTAAGGTCGACAAATGGAAAGAATCAGTAACTTTGAATCAATCAAAGTAATGAAAAGTTAAAGTCTGGGTGTGGTGGCTCATACCTGTAATCTCAGCACTTTGAGAGGCCAAGGTGGGCAGATCACCTGAGGTCAGG
>NW_016108008.1:392056-398857 GCF_001604975.1 Cebus imitator
AGAGAGAGAAAAAAAGAAAAGTTAAAATAAATCTTTTCTGAACAACTGATTGACTTGCATAGACTAGATATTGAGCATGTATATTTCATTAGCCAAATGTAATCAGAAGGTCCTTGAAGATATTTCACTTATTTACAACAGTTTCAGCACACGGCATATCTTATGTAGTCCTCCTTGCCCATAGTATGAGTGTCATAAAAATTTTTTGACTTGCATTTGTAAGCAATCAAAATCTTTTTAGTTGAGAGCACCAAATGCTCTGATAAACTGGGAAATAAATATTCTTCTGTATTTAAAGGTCACAGGAGAGTTTGAACATATTCATTAAAATTTAAATATTTATAAACTTTATAAATAACAATTTAGAAATTAAAATCACTGCCATTAACAATCCAGAAATCAATAATTATACAAATTGTATGTACTTATCATATGGTAGAAAGAGTTTTAGAATGAGTTTCATGCAAATGAAAAAGTTAACACCATCACAGCCTCAGTTTTTAATATGCAATACAGGGATAAGAGTTTCAATCTAATAGATTGTTACAAAGAATAAATTAGTAGGCATAAGAAACCCTAAACTGGCACAGAGTAAATATTTAAAATAGTTTTTTAAAAATAATATAATGTTTTTTTAATTTATTTTGAGTTTTTTTGAGGGGGAGAAGAGCAAAAAAACATGACATGGTAACTTCAAAATATGTCACCTATCCTGAACTTTACCAAACAGTAAGTCAGAATAAGACACGTATACGTAATTTTCTACTTTCATTGTCTTTTTTTTAAGGAACAGTAGGCATTGTGAGGCTACCTGATGTTACCTTAAAATGTGAATTATAATTCCAGTTCTAACATTTGGCCCTTTGTATCTTAGAATGCGATTTTTGATGATGTGACTGGAATTTTGCTAGATTTTTACTAAAAAACAATGCCTACCAAAGCCTGTATCGACTTCAGTAAAGCTTTGACTATTTACTGAGCTATCATGACCCCACCTTTAGGAAAGGCTTCAGGGCATTCCTGTGGCTTACTTGGAAATCAATAAAACACCAGAGGCCTAACGCTAAATCTCCTTGAACTAAGGTTTCTAAAATGTCACAGAATCTGAATATTTATTATCTGGCTTCAATGCGCTGTGGACACAAACCTAAACTTGACTTTTCCTGCCTGCAGCTTATGACACTGCCCAGTGACAATGAGATCTTTCAGAGCTTTGAAACTCTGCTGCTGTCAGAATAAAGTTCACAGAGTTATTCTTGGTTTGCAAATAAAATCTTCTTTTAGGACAAGTATTCTCAAGGAGGTAAAAGGGTCAAAGACAAAGGTTTGTCAGATGTCATTTCTACAGTCACTTGAGCTCCTGGATTTGCCCAAGTCCCAAGTCACAGAGTTATAACACACACACACACACACACACACACACACACACACACACACTTCACAAGTATTCATTGAACCCTTGTTTATGCCCTGGATATGCCCAAGTCCCAAGTCACACAGTTATAACACACACACACACACATACACACACACACACACTCACACACTCATTTTACAAGTATTTATTGAGCCCTTGCCATGTGCTAAATACTGTTCCAACCATTTCGCATACATTGATTAACAAAACAGACAAAATTTCTTGCCCTTATGGAGTTCACATCCCAGTTTGTGGTAGGGGTAACATGGGACAAGGGTATGACAGAAATAAACAATACACATAACCATACCATAGGATTTATCTTTCTCTGGGTCAGTCATGCCCATTTCTGTCTCCACTCATTTGGATTTACTTTTCTCTCTATCTGGACTACCTCCCTTGTCACATTGTTAGACCAAAGTCAAATGTCACCTCCTCTGTGAAGCAGGTGCTAGCTCTTCTCGGGACCTCATGGAGCTTTATGCATAGCCCTTTTATGGCATTTCTCAGATTGTCTTCTTATTGGCAGGTATCTGTCCCTCCCACTAAAGGAGGACCCTAGGCAGGAACCTGATAAGGACGAATTCTTAGTAAGTACTGTATTGCAAGGGTCACTGACCAGAGAGCAAAAGCGAGTAGCACTCTCAATAAATGTGCAGTTAATAAGTGAATGCAGTTTTGTGCTACATAAGGAAAACAAAGATTGATTGTGAAATTAGTTGTGATTAGGATGTTTCTTTGCATATCATCCACAACAAAGTCTGAATAATTCACACATTTAAGAAATATTTTGCTTTAAATAGAACTATTTTATGTGAAGCATATTAGCATTATTTACTGAAAGCTGGTTCAGCAGGCATGGTAATTCAAAAGATAACTTTTAATTAGTTGACACAAATAGCCTTGATCGAAATACTAATTTTATAATTTGATTATCTTTTAATATGATAACTTCATCTAGGCTGTTATCTGCCCTTATATTTGAATAAATTGAGGACTATAGTTAAGAGATTTATTTTATTCAACGTTCTAATTATCAAAAGATTATTAAATTACTGCACTATTTAAGAAGGAAGTCTTAGCCATCTGACTAATTCACTGTGATTGGCACAACAGAGCCTGCTTTGGGTAGCTGTGATCTCAGGCAGGGAATGTTCCAAGAGTGATGGACCTGCAGATTTTACATGATGCCTAGCCCCTCTGCTGTGGTTTTGTAGGTGGGGTTGTCTCAAGACACTATCTGTTAGATTAGCTGCCTGCTTCTTGCCAGTCAACCTTCAACCTTGGAATTTTCCCAGCTGTCTTCAGCATGGGAAACCTTGCCTTTGTTGAGTCAACTATGCAATCAAAGAGGAAGCTGCATTTCTGACAGGGAGGAAGATCTTAGGAGCAAGCAACATCCCTTCCTGAAATCAACTCTCAGGATAATTTTAGGTCTACTGAACTGACAGCCTGAGCCATCTGCCTTTAACTAGCTTCTAAGTACTAAGTAGATTTTATACTGAATAAGAATGTGTCCTTTTTTGATCTTTTTTCTCCTAAGAAATCTTTTGCATGACTTTTCAAGGAAATAATCTCATAATCAGAAAGAGTTTGTTTTTCTGTCCCAAGTTTGAGGCAAGTGCACCACACTTCATTAGCAACCTCCTGATACAAAGCTTCATGCTAAACAGAGCAAATATGTTATGATTCATAGAAGACTGACTTTTAAATGTATGTTCTGCTGGAGCAGGATGTATGCAGTTCTATTATATAGCATAAAAAGGAAGAAGTAATGTCATTCTTCAAATGTTATATACATTTGTCCTTACCAAAGTATGGAGTACAGTCATTTCATTCATACGGCATGTGCTGTGGCTCACGTCTCAGGAGGAGGAAAGTGTCCACAGTGCACAAAAAAGAATACATTTCTTAAAGTCTTGGATATTTATAAATAAAAAAGTTGTTGACTGGAATAAGGTTTTCTGCTGCCTGTACCTATCAGGCACTAACAGTAAGAGATCATATATTTCAATTTGTCCAGGTGTTACTATTTTACTGGTTTTTATTTTCATCACAGGGACCTGGTCTCAGGCACAATTTTTTCCTCATATGGACTTAGATAATTAAAGCAATGAGTCTTCTCTGAGCTAACAAAAGTATTCTTCACAACAGAACTACACATAGGAATGTAACCTAATGGTTGTCAAAATGAGCTCTTGCACAGTCTAAAACTTGGCTTCTTCTCAGTGTTTGGCAGTGACAAATACACTCTGTGGGGCTCTATGGATTTTTTACTAGTTCAATAAAGAAGTATTTACTGGTTTCTGGAAATGTTTACACATCTATAATTTAGCTTCTAATATAATCGCCTTAGTAGGTGATATGGTTTGGCTCTGTGTTCCCACACAAATCTCATCTAGAATTGTAAACCAAATGGTAATTATCATGTGCTGAGGGGAGGGGCCTGGTGGGAGGTGATTGGATAAAAGGGGCAGGTTCCCCCATGTTGTTCTGTGATAGTGAGAGCTCATAATATTTGATGGTTTAAGTGTGGCACCTGCTGTCTGTCTTTCTCCTGCCACCATGTAAGATGTGCCTTACTTCCCCTTCATCTTCTGCCATACTGTAAGTTTCCTGAGGCCTCCTAGCCTTGCTCCCTGATCAGCCTCTGGAACTGTGAATAAATCAAATCTCTTTTCTTTATAAATTATCCAGTCTCTTATTATTTTGAGATACGTTCCATCAATACCTAGCTTATTGAGGGTTTTTAGCATAAAGGGCTGTTGAATTTTGTCAAAGGCCTTCTCTGCGTCAATTGAGATAATCATGTGGTTTTTGTCTTTGGTTCTGTTTAGGTGATGGGGAGGACGGCAGCAAATCACACTGCCACGTGTGTACCTATGCAACAACTTTGCATGTTCTTCACATGTACCCCCAAACCTAAAATGCAATAAAATAAATTAATTAATTAATAAAAAAAATTATTTCCTGGAACCTTTAGTACTTTTGTGTTGAAAGTGATTGACTGCAAATAAATGAGGCTCCACAGTATCATCAATCAAAAAAAAATTATCCAGTCTCAGGTAGTTCTCTTTATAGCAGTGTGAGAATAGATGAATACAGTAGGCAACACTGTTTTGGGTTAAGACCATACATAATTCCACCTACTAAATTTGCTAAATGTAAGTGTGCCTGGCTTTAGAGAATCATGTAGTATAAAATGAATGCATATAAAACAAATAAATTAGAAAGTAATTTTACTAAAAACATAATTATTCTCTTTGCTGAAGGATTTCCCCTGGAGTTCCTAAAATTTAGCTCCCCTACTGCATTTAAGTGGTTGTTAACCTAGAATTAATTGACGTAGGTGTAATTGAAAATATAGAGTTCAATTTTATTTTCTCACTTGAATTCACTGTTAGCTGTAGTTCAATAGAAAAAATATGTAGGTAAAGTAACTTAAAAAAATAAAGTTGGGTGCTGTGGCTGACACATGTAATCTCAGCACTTTGGGAAGCCAGAGTGAGCAGACTGCTTGAGACCAGGAGTTCAAGACCAGCCTGGGCAACACAGCAAAACTCCATCTCTACCAAAAATATCAAAATTAATTGGGCATGGTGGCACAAGCCTGTGGCCCCTGCTACTCAGGAGGCTGAGGTGGGAGGATCACTTTGAGCCCAGGAGGTGGAGGTGGCAGTGAGCAGTGATCAGACCACTGTACTCCAGCCACAGAGACAGAGAAAGACTCTGCATCAAAAAAAAAGAAAACAGAAAAAAAACCATAAAATAAAAATAAAAAGTAAGTCAGATGTGCTTAACTGGAGAAAGTAAAAAGTTATTCTTAACTCTTAAGGAGTTACATAAAAATAGATAACTCTTTATCAGGTAGAGGGCTTACAGGGATACTCTAGGCAGGTTTCCAAGCATTTAGCTGTTGAATCTTGAAAACATTTACCACTTGACAATTCAACAGTCTAATTCAACTGTTCCATTTCTATCACTGCAAATTGCCATATAAGACTAGTCCAAGCCATTAGGCCACCTCAAAGATTACAGGTAAATTCAAAGAGACTCTTGTGGGTTTAGCATCACTTGCTTGAGTTTTTTCCTCTTAAAATAGAATACAATTCTGTTTCAGTGGAAGTGCCCCTAGCTTCCATGGAAAACACCCTGACCAGTCTCTGACTTCAGGCTGGCCCCATAATTTGGCTTATGCTCTTTTCTGCTTTAATATCCTCACGGTCCCTCACAGCTTTCAGGGGAAAGTTGAAGCTCTCATGAGGGCTTATCCAGCTCTGTTGCCTTTTCAGTGTTGTCACAAGCAATCATTTTTCCTCTTGTGACTTAAAACATCAATAGTTTTTCTCCAGAATGAGTCATGCTATGCTATGTTATGCCTGGAAGGTCTTCCTTCTGATTTTCTGTTTAGTTACAGCCTATTTATCCATCAAAATTCTGATTATGGTTCATCTCCTTTACCCCCAATCTGATATAGGTGTATCCAGGTGCCCAAAGAGACTGTATACATATCAATTATTGTTTTAACACACTGATTTATAATCATTCATTTATTTGGGGGCTCACCCTATCCAATAATTATACAACTTTAGATCCTAGAAGGTAGTACAGTACCTGGTACACAGAAAGTACTAAGTATGTACCAAAAAGATGAATGAATCAACCATTTCAATGGATAAGTGGAATTTTTTAAAGTTGCTTTAAAATCATATTATAACTCAAAAGATCTGGATTTCCAACAAAGTGCTTGCTAACTTACACATAATGTAAAGGTGAGGAGATGTAAAAAAGTAAAGGAGCTGATATTTACTAAACTAATTCTTTAAAAAATTTCTCAATGTCACTAATCATCAAAAAAATGCAAACAAAAACTATGATGAGCTACCATCTCACAACACTCAGAATGGCTATAATCAACAAGTCAAAAAACAATACTTCTGATGAGGCTGCAGAGAAAAGGGAACACTTGTACACTGTTGGTAGAATGTAAATTAGGTCAGCCACTGTGGAAATTTCTCAAAGATCTTAAAACAAAACTATCATTCAATTCACAATCTCATTACTGGGCATATACCCAAAGGAAAACAAATTGTTCTACCAAAAGACACATCCATTCATATGTTCATCACAGTACTATTCACAATAGCAAAGACATGAAATCAGTGTAGGTGCCCATTCACAGTGAAATGGATAAAAAAAATGTGGTACATATACACCATGGAATACTATGCAGCCACAAAAAATGAAATCATGTCTTTTGCAGCAATATGGATGCAGCTGGAGGTCATTATCCTACCTGAATTAATGCAGGAACAGAAAACCAAATACCTCATGTTCTCACTTATAAGTGGGAGCTAAACATTGCATACACATGGACACAAAGA
>NW_016108008.1:398876-437614 GCF_001604975.1 Cebus imitator
GGAGCTAAACATCGAGCAGACACAGACATAAATATGAGAATAATAAACACTGTGGACTCCAAAAGCAGAGGAGAAGGGTAGAGCTGGAAAACTACCTACTGGGCACTATGCTCATTACCTGAGTGATGGGATCCATCATACTCCAAACCTCAGCATCACACAATATGCCAGTGTAACAAACCTGTACATGCATCCCCTGAATCTAAAATGGAAGTTGACATTTTTTGAAAAAGGAAGCTAGAATTTGCTAATTCTTTGGACAAGGCCCTGTGCTAAGTACTTTTACATCTTACTTAAACACCGCAATGATTTACTTATATCAATATTATTTTTTATATTTCATTCTTAATATAAGTATTATTTTTATTGAGTGCTTCATATGTGCCAGTAACTATTCTGGGTGCTTCATATTACATCACAATCTTCACATCATTTCAAGGGAAGCATTATAAACTTATTTACACATAAGAAAATTAGAACTCAGACTGCCCGAGGTTATATAGCTGGTAAACAAGCTGTAATTTTCAACAATATTGATCTGGTTCTTTAGGCAGTGTTTGTTTCACTGAGGCAACATCACAACACCCAGGCTGTTTCAGAGGTCCACTGAGAGATTAATAGGCATGTCACCTCCAAAAAGGGTTTTGTGATCAGATAAGTTTTAATTACTTTTCCCCTTTTTAATATATTCTTTCTAAAGACATTTACAACAACAGTAGTTATATATCACAGGTCTGAAAACCATTAAGAAACTTCTTAACTGTCTAACCACATGTTCTGTTATTTTAAGAAACTGCCTTCTTTTATATTTTCCTGCAGAACCCTGATGCTCCATCCCATAAAGTACATTCCTGCCTACAACAGAATTTATTAAAATGGAAGAAAAGCTTTCACTTTCGACCCAATTACTCAAAATTCTTTTTTGAAATCCACTTTTTATGGGAATAGTAAAAGTTCTAAATTTCTTTTCCTTGAATGTCTCTGGTATTTTCTACCATCCTAGAAAAAATGTGAGCAGGCAAAATTGTGGACTAATTTATGAGAATTATTTATGTTCAAAATTAAGAGTAGTAATTACTCTTAATTAAGAGTGTTTTGCTTTTCCGATTTACTCATTAACACACCGAAATGTATCATGCTAGGTAGGCAATGCACACAAAAATTATGCCAGCCACAATTTCTGCTCTCCAAAAAGCCTTGGAATTCAGAGCAGCTCAAAAGCAGCTCCAAACAAGCAATGCTTGTATTTAAAATGTACAGTCATACTCCTGTGTTTTGTTGCATATGTAAATATGGTACTATGATATTACAGAAAGGTAAATGAGTTTAACAATTACACAAATTATTGGTTGGTTCTAGTTTGTGATAATCTTCGTATTCCACCACCCATAATTCCATGTTTTGTGCTATGTTAACCCTCAAAATGAAGACACAGTTCATGGACACCAGAAATATTTTAAATAATGTGAAGTGTTTTAAATCTCTCTGATAGCTCTAGAAAAAAAAAAGGTGAAAAACGTACTCATCAGCTATTCATTAGTCACATAAAAATATATATCTAGGAGTATTTAGAAAATCTTTGCAATTTGTCGTAACTGCCCATTACCTTCTATTTCTTTTAGTAAAAGTCTAATTAAAAAAAAGCCATTTAAAAATATTCATATTTAATCTTCAAGTAGACAAAAATAAATATCATTCACAGATGGTAGCCTGGCCTGAGGAAACAGATAATTTATTCTTACAGGAAAACTCCACTCAATTCACAAGCAACTCCTATTATTTTTACTTTTGGAACAGAGTCTCGCTCTGTTGCCAGGCTGGAGTATAGTGGCGTGATCTTGGCTCTCTGCAACCTCTGCCTCCTGGGTTCAAGTGATTCTCTTGCCTCAGCCTCCCGAGTACCTGAGACTATAGGCATGTGCCACCATGCCCAGCTAATTTTTGTGTTTTCATGGTGAGACAAGGTTTCACCATGTTGGCCAGGATGGTCTCGATCTCTTGACCTCGTGATCTGCCTGCATAGGCCTCCCAAAGTGCTGGGATTACAGGTATGGGCTACCGCACCCCGCCACTAATCCTATAATTTTTAAGAAAGGTAAGTAATGAGTTTTTAATATATAAATATACTCAAAGCATTTTTCCCAAAAATCATATAATTTTGCAAAGCATATTATCCCTAAACATTATGCTTATCTAAAATTTCTCATTGTTCAGTGATTTTAAATGTAACACCATCTCCCAGCTTGATTCCTGAACTGTCAAATAAAGTTTGATGTTCACAGCATCACCAGCAACTACCATGAATGTTCTCAAGAAGGAGGTATATCACTAACATGCAACATCCTGAAAAGCTGGTACACTGTCCGTATCCCACACTCAGGGACTTAGTTCTTTTTCATTAACTTCCCTGTGTTCTTGCTGCTACATAATTACTACTTAACTCTTTGCCCTTTTATTGTCTCTTTCTGATGGCATGTCACTTACCATTGTAGAGTAAATATCATTTTCAATATGAATACAAATGACTTAGCAATCAACATGTAAGCATTCAACAGGAACATCATCAGTAGCTTCCTTAAAAAATCAAATGAGAAAATCGATCTGCACCAAATCTGAATGATAGCTTCCCATGAGGTGTATAGGATTTCTTCCAATTTACCTCAGGAAAAGAGAATTTGAGTTTACCAAATTGCAGAACGATCTCTCTTTAAACAGTATCCTCTGTTTTCATTCTCATTTTACATTTTCGCCTCTATGCCTGGTGATATGTCACATGTTTTGGGGTTTCTTTTAGCCAAAGTTCACAGTGATCTGATTAATCAAATGCAATTCTCTCTCTTTCTCTGGTTTGTGTTGCATTTGTAGCTATCCAACCTCCTGTCTGACTTGTTCTGCATTATTTAGCTCATTCAGTGCACCATGAGAGAACACCTAACACATGGGGTCAAATTTCCTGAATGACATATGTTAGACCACAGCAAAGGCGAAAACCCTGGAGAGATTATAGGTCCTTTTCATCACAGAAGATTAGAGAGCAAAGAAAATATCTATGTTACACAAAGAAATAACAGTGCAACTGGAGTAATGAATTCAACATTCAGATTTGGGACCGAGTCCCCTGACTGCTGTAAGCATGCTACTGTATATTTAAACTTTCACTGCTGGCCCAGGAAGACTGGCCTCTAAACAGATACATTAGCACGTGAAGGCTACTGAGATCACAATTAACCGAGCACACCAGTATAAGGTTCAAATATCCTCTGATCCCTGAAGAACTGATGGCATTTCCAAGAGTGATAAATTATACCCCAAAGGTGTTCAACAGAGAGGACAAGGGTCCTGGCATTCTAGCTTTCTGAATAAAATGTGCACGACTCACTGAAAAACCTTGGTTTACCAACAAATGAGAAGATATGTTTGAATGGGCTCCCCTTTGTCTGTTTTTCAGGGCTTAGTATCATTGATCTTCCTTCTGAATCCTGATAATCCTGTATTTTAGTTGGATCTATGTTCCTAGAAGGGATGCTGTATTTCTTTATTTCAGATTTGCCTCACATTTCATCTTCCCGACCCTCACAATGTCTCAGAGAAGGTGACCTTAGGACAGGACTCATTTTGTGCAATGGTAGCAGCAGGTGTAAAATACAATACAGGTGCACAGAAGGTCAAAACTTAAATGTGTAAAACAGTTTCTAATTGGACTTCCTCTTGTACCTTTGTTCTGCTACAATTTATTTTCCAAATAGCAGCCAGATTAATTCTTTAGAAATGTAACTGAGGTCACACATCATTCACCAGCTGAATATCTTCCAGTTGGCCTCCATGCTGCTCACAGTGACAGCCAGAGTTCTTACAATGGTCTTCAAGATCCCAGATATGGTCCTCATTATCTCATTAATCCCTTTCTCCCCACTCCCCACACTGCTGAAGCCACAGTGACCCTTTGCAGTTTCTATACTACGTCAGGCATGCTCCCGCTTCTGGAATTTTTCAATGGCTATTCTCTCTGCCTAATATGCTCTTCCCCAGTTTGCTCTACGGCTCACTCCCATACTTACTCAGTCCTTGTTAAATGTCACCTCATCATCAAGTCCTTTCCTGACCACCCTACCACCACAGCACTCTCTTTTTCTTTTTTTGCACACCACTGTCTAATCTACCATATATTTATTATATGTATCATCTGTACCTTTGCACTAGAATGTGACTACAAGAGAAGGAGGATTTCTGTGTTTTCTCACTGCTTTATTGTCAGTGCCTTTAGTGCCCAGCAGAAAGTAGGAACTCAATAAATACTTATTGAAAAATGAATTAATTTATAAATGAATAAAAACAAATGCCAGTCTACAGGTTTTCAGCTAATGAGAAAGAAGATAGCTGGTCTAGTTCATAATAAATAGAAGTAATTTTCATGAAAATAATATTTTGGGTCAGGGTTAATGTTCAAGGTAAATGTCTTATAGGAAAAGGCTTTATTTTCTCAGGTGGTTTGGAGATTAATATAATTTTTCAGAAGGACTGAACAGAAAAAAGAGAGGCATTGGTGCTTGTGTTACGTTTAATCTAATCTGGCAACACAATGACTTTTGAGAATGCTACTAAAGGATTGTTTTTAGATTATGAAGGAAATATAAAATTAGCAAAGGTGATCAGGGAATATTTCATAAGGGAAATTTTAGAGATGACATGTGGCTAATTCACCACATGATTCACACTAATTCACCACCATAACCACAGGGAGAGACTTTGCTTGAACTCTTGGAAATGGAAAGGAAGGGAAGTAACCGATTTTCTTTTTCACTTCCATAGAAACATCAAAATGCTTAAATTCCCTTAAAAATAACTGCTTTATTCTCCTTTTATAATAGAAAATGAGACTAAGAAGGATCACATGACTTGTCCAAGGACAGGGTTAATTAGATATAGTAGCAGTACAGGAATTCAAATATAAGTTAAAGAAATTAAGTCTGAGAGACACAGTTTGCTCAAAGTAACTCAGGCAGAAGATACAGAGTCAAGGTTTGAACTTAAATTCTTAGACTCTATATTTCATATGCATTATGCCCTACTGTCTATAACAGAGATTGCTGGTGTTTTGTTTTGTTTTGTTTTGTTTTGAAACAGAGTCTCACTCTGTTGCCCAGACTGGAGTGCAGAGGTGCAATCTCGGCCCACTGCAACCTCTACTTCCCGGGTTTAAGTGATTCTCTTGTCTCAGCCTCTTGAGCAGCTGGGACTACAGGCGCCCGCCACCATGCCCAGCTAATTTTTTGTAGAGACAGGCTTTCACCATGTTGGCCAGGCTGGTCTTGAACTCCTGACCTCGTGATCCGCCCACCTCGTTCTCCCAAAGTGCTGGGATTACAGGCATGAGCCACCATGCCCGGCCCAATTGCTGGTCTTTCATAAGAGATGAACTAGAAATTTCCAGGTTTGGGAAAAAAAGACCACATATATGAAATACATTACTCTAGGATTATGTCGGCAAAGGGCTCTCTTTTTTGCTTGTCTTGTTGATGGAGTGAATTTTGGTTTCTAGCTGAGAGGGCTGGGTAACATCAGGAAATAAATGAAAAAAACTCCGGCAGGGACTTGCATACTTATAGACAAATGCACCTCAAGACTTGTTTTTAAAGCTCACTAGAGGAGAAACAACAAGGAATAAATGTTATGTGAGAATGGAAATGCACATAGGCTGTCCATCGATGGCTAACAGGATAAAAGACACCAAAACAACATCACCTAAGCAGGCGACACACCAGTACCAGGTGAAGATCTTCTGTAGGATGGTGCTAAAAATCTGAAGTGTGATGAGGTGCTAGATAGTCTTTAAATACTTAAACAGGCAGCACTTATTTTATTTCACTAATTTTTAACCTCACTAGCTTTAAACGACATTTTAAAAATTATTTCACTCAACAATTTTACATGCTAACACATGACTTTTGTTATATTATAATAAATGTGTCTCTAGACACTATCTTGTGGATTAAAACATTTGAAAATTTATTTCTAAGCAAACTCTTTATATGAGAATTCTTTAATATGAAAAATCAGAATCTATACTATTAGAAATCATAAGAGCAGCAAAAATGATTAATAGCTATATATTATAATATAAATAATTATAAGAGGTTAATATTACTAATAATTACTTTTATATATTACTTTGGAGTTTCTAAAGTGTTTTCACATATATCACTGCATTTAATCTCCATCACAATCTTCTGAAAAAAGTATCCTTATCTTCATTTTATAGATAAGAAACTAAACATCCAGATGTCAGATTTAGTTTCAATAAACATCAGTATATTGGATGTTATGCAAGGTATAACATCTGGTGCAATCCTACCTACCAATAAATCTTATTTTTCACTCTCAACATCTTTTGAGGAAGGTATTGTTAATTTTGTTCTGCAGGTGAGTCTCGGGAAGAATTAGATTAGATTATTGCAGCTAGTAGGAAGCAGGGAAAAGAATTGAGCACAATTCTTTGGCGTCTACAGCTAATTTCTTGCAGTAAGAAATCTTACGACAAGCCTAGAAGGATGGTAACATTATTATCCTGATTTAGGATATTGGAAAACTGAACTAAAAGAAGCTCAGTAGCCTTTCCATAACCACAATAGGACTCCTTGCTTTCAAGTAATAAAAGTTGACTTGGGTCTTCTGTTCTTATAGACAAAAATACAACTGATAATTGATCCATTACTGTAACAACTGATAGTACTTAACTCACTCCTCAGTTTATCAAACATCCAGCACCACCTCATTCACACAGTATGACCAGAAGCAAGTATAGATTATTAAACATCTCAAATCTGAAAACTGCAAATCTGAAACGCTCCAAAATGTGAAACATATTGAGTACCAAACATATTGATGACGCACAAAGGAAAGGCTCTTTGGAACATTTTGAGCTTCAGATTTTTAGATTTGACATGCTCAATGAGTAAGTATATGCAAATATTCCAATATCTAAAAAAAGTCCAAAATTGGAAACACTTCTGTTCCCAAGCATTTCAGATAAAGGATACTCAACCTGTATAGGCAGGGCATCGAGCTGAGATCTGTAGTTATGGAACAGAAAGAAGCTGGCTGGCTTACTCAAGATCTGATGCGCTCTCTGACAGAGTTTATCTGCTCTATTAGATACTAGTCCCAAATGAGAGCATCACTGGAGTATAGGATTGATTCTTTCCCTTCCCTGGAAGCCACAGACTATTAGATGCTATATGTGTATGGGTCATCAGAATGGTCAAAAAAAAAAAAAAGAAAGAAAGAAAGAAAGAAAAGTCCATGAACCTTACAACTAAAGAACATGTGAAACCACACATCTTGTCCCTATGCTTTAGTTTTTAGTTAGGAATAAAGTAAGGAGGGAGAACATCCCTAGTGCCTCAAGGCACCTTAGCACTGACCACATTATACTATAAAAGTTTTACTGAATATTTGGACCTTCCATAGACCCTCAGATAATCAACACCAAATAGGTCACTTTTTTTTTTCAGCAATCAAGAGCACTTGAATTAAAACCAGCTCCATTTAGTGAGCACCTACTCTACACTGATGAGTGCTAAGGGCTTCATATAGTTTCTTATTTAATGCTCACTAAAAGCTTATAATTTGGTTATTATTGTCTTCATTTTAAAGATAACAGAACCAAGTATCCAAGAGACTAAGTTACCTGCTTACAAGTCACAAAGCCGGTAGGTGAACTTGGGATTCCAACCCATACATGTTTGGTTATAAAGCCCTTGCTCTTTGCATTATCTGAAGCCAGAGCAGAATATCAGTGAGATAAGTGACTTATTCTGGGACATACTTATTAGCTGTGCCTTATCCTGGAACACATAGCTAGTAAGTGTGTCCCAGGATGTCATTTGTTCCTTAGGTCCTCAATGTCTTCATCTTATATGCAAATAATAATAGAGCTTCTGTAGTGATGAAAGACAAGCAGGTGAAATATAAATAATAGTAATACTAACCCTACAGGTTTGGTACATAATTTAAATAATTTACACAAGTAATTTGCATTAAAACATCTGATAAACAATAAAATATCACATCAATATGAATTTAAACATAATTACAGCACCTGCGAAAAGACATTCTAATAGGTAAACCAATTTTCTTTTACAAAGAACTGAATATTAAAGCAGAGATGCATTTAGGGTAAAATTATTCTGGTACTTCAGCCTGAGTGAGTATCAAAAGCTGACACAGGGGACAATTTCTTAGCACCCTTTCTGAGAACACATTAAAAAGAAAACAAAAAGACCATTGTGTGTGATTGTGTGTGTGTCTGTATGTGTGTTCAGGTTTGGCGCCTGTGCCTGTTTGTACATGTCAGTGCTGAAACAGGCTTCACTGTACTCATTTTACCTCCAATGCAATCATCTATAGCATTGCTGATGTTCTGTGGGAGTTGTTAGATGCCCAATTTGAATGCCAAAGGAAGGTGCTTATAACAACCATTCCAAAATAATGTGTTTTCAAGATTTAGGAGTGTATGCTATAATTTGCAAGGAAAAAAAACTGCCTTTCACCTTCCAGAAGATTGGTTGTTTCTGGTTATTTTTAAAATTTCTTTCTGACAATGCACACACATATTTTAGGACAGGACTCTGATCTGGAAATAATACGATATTGATGTTCTGACAGTGCCACTCTAGAGTTATTGCTGGAGGGCTGGAAGCCAACTTGGCTCATGATCATGAAGTCTGATAGAGGCACCTCCTTTGTTTTCATATTTAAATAAATCCTAGAGGCACAGTCAGTATAATTAGATCATCTTCAGAGGCACCAAGAATCGATTTGATTTTAGACAACTTCCCATGAAAAACAAAATTCAGAGGTCACAGATTTCAACTTGGTCATTTTACAAATAAAGAAACAAACAAGGACATGTGTGAGGAAACTTAGATAGCTTTTCATTCCTGTAGCTGCATTAGATGCTTGTCTCCATTAAAACAAAAACAAAAATTGATTGTGTCACATATTTAACCACCTGCTGAGTGCTACCCTTTTAGAGGTATAAAAATAATGGCAATATAATGCATTTGAAAGAGCAGGAGGCTATTAGAACCCACAGACCTGAATTTAAATCTCATTTAGCCACTTAACAGGTAAGAAGTGATTTAACTTTATCTGCTTTGGGGGTTGCATCTATAAAAAGGAGATATAATTTACTGCACTATACATAGTGCAGTAGAGCTCTTGCAATTGCAAGTGTCAAATAGCCAATTAAATGGACATAAGTAAAAGAGGACGCCATTGGTTCATATAAGGAAGCAGTTGAAAGGACTGAAAGGGTAGAGGCAGTACCAACCTCAAAGAAGACAGAAAGGATTCAAACACCTTTGGGTCTCTCTGTCTCTGGTCTGTCTCTACTCTCCATATACCTGGTAAATTCTCTCAGCCCTGCTCCTCCACACAGTGGGACACTGTCATGGGTTATGCATTCTGGTATTGATTCCACAAATGAGTGAGATTATTCAGTATTTGTCTTTCTGTATCTAACTTATTTTACTTAACATAATATCCTCCAAGTTCAACCATGTAGCTAAAAATAACAGAATTTCATTTTATTTTATGACTAGCTAGTCTTCCATTGTGTTTATATGCCATGTTTTCTGTATTTGATTCCATTTTTTGGCTATTGTTAATAATGCTGCAATAAACATGGGCATGACAATATCACTTTGACATACTGATTTTCTTTTGATATATAGCTAGTAGTGGGATTTCTGGATAATATGGTACATCTAGTTTTAATTTTTTGAGGAAACTCTAGTATTTTCTAGAATGGCTGTACTAATTTACATTCTTACTAACAGTATGAATTCACCTTTCTCTACTGGGGTGTGGTTTTGATTTGCATTTCCCTGACAATTAGTGATGTTGAGTATTTTTTTCACATACCTGTCACCCATTTGTATGACTATTCATGTCTTTTGCCCATTTTGAAATAGCATTAATTGTTCTTTTGCTGGATACCTTCTCTCATCCTATAGGCCATCTCTTCACTCTTGATAGTTTCTGTTGCTGTGCAGTAGCTTTTAAGTTTGATGTAACACCATTGTGTTTTCTCTGCTGCTCTTTTAGTTTCACTGGATCAAAAGTTTAAAATCTGTGAATTCCTATATTTTTAGGGTGATACTCCTGCCATGGTTAGAATTATCCCTAAGTCTATGCAGTAGAACATTAGTGTGAAATGCTTCTGTACCAATGGAGATGATGCTGATGTCTCTATCATAAACGCACACCTCATCAACAGGAACTGGAATTACACAAGTGCTCTACTATCATGTATCTCCATTTATCCAAAATAATCTGAAATCATGGTTCTCAAAATTCTTCCTCAGAATATGCTAGAGATAGCAAAAAATATGGAAAGATGATCACTTCTTACCTGGGCTTTGGTCATGAAAAAAAACACTTGACTTCTAGTTACAAGATTTGTATTTAAATCTCATTATTTCATTCAATATACATTTGTTGGACACCTGCAATAACATAGCACTGTTCTAGGTGTTGAGAATACAGGAGAAAACAAACCTCTTGGACTTATAGTCTAGCACAAGAAAGAGGGATCATATGTAATTAAGCAAATGTATACTATATTGACCAGTAAGGGAATAAGGAAAATAAAGAAGGCTTAGGGACAAAAAGCTTTAGGATGGGGAAGAGGGATTTCCTTTGAGTAGAATCAGAAGGAAATGAGGGAATGAATCGTGAGAAGGTCTGGTAGAGGAAAATTTTAGACAGGGCCAGTAAATGCAAATACCCTAAAGTAGAACTAAGTTTGAGCAGAAAGGCAGGGCCCAGGTAATGAAGGTCTACAGGTTTTAGAAAAAAACTGGGTTTTCTTCAGAATATGAAGAGAGTATCACTGGATCACTTGGAAGTATCCCTTTGGCTGCACTGCAAAAGGAGAAAGAAAGGAAGTGGAGAACCCAGTTAAAAAGTAGAAGTCTAAGTGATGATAATGGTGACTTTCTCCAGGTTGGTAGAGGTCTAGGTTGTAATAACTAGATTCTAGGGACATGTGGATAGATGAAATGCTGAGAATTAGAAAACAGAGGGCTTCGGGATGACATCTACATTTCCAGCTAGGGCATCAGTGCGTGAATTTAGCACCACTTCCTGAGAAGGGGAGCACTGGCATTAGAGCAGGATCTTCCAGAGTTCAGTTTTAGGATTGCAAGTTTGAGATGCCTATCTAAAAAGAGTTAAGAAGGCTGTTGGCTACCCAAGTTTAGAGCTTAAGGGAAAGAACTAGGATGAAGATAGAAATTGGAAGTCATCAGCTTGCAAATCATATTGAAAACTAGTGTCTGGTTGGGATCACCTTGGGAGTCAGTGTATTGAGAGACAATAATTAGGCAGTGCTACCATAAAAGTGTGAGTGAGGATAAACTAGTGAGGTAGGCAGGAAACCAGTGAAATATACTGTGTCTGAAGCCAAGTGAAAAAGGGTGTTTCCAGAGAGGAGAGTGAATAGACACAATGGGCATTCCTAACGACCTTGATAAAAGCAATTTCAGTGAAGTTGTGGGAACAAAAACCAGATCTGACTTGACTGATGAAAGAATGTCAGGTGAGAAAGTCAAGATAATGAACATAGACAGCTCTTGGGCTTTGCTGTCAAAGAAGGAAGACATACAGGTTTTGTTTCTCATGGAGAATGTGGAGTATTGAGAGGAAATTTTAAGAATGGAGATGTTACAGAATGCTTCCACAATAAAGATAATGGTCCAATGGAGATTGAAAGATTGAGTTTAAATAGCATAATAAATGTGAGTACACTTTGTAAATTAAGAAAGGCTCGACAAGTGTCAGGTGTTTGATATTTGATCTAAATGAACATTCACTGTCTGACCTTTCTCAGCAATGTCTCACAAAACATTGCATCATGTCCCTATTATAAATATTTATGATGATATCATAAACACTCTCCTGACTACTTCTTGTTTGTGCAAAATTTATAAGAGTTGCTTTGTTAGCCACAATAATAGCTATTGAGACTGAAAAAGGGTGAAATTGTTCATGTACCAATGAACTCACCCTTTTAGGTTCCTTTCACTCACTCATTCCCAATGAATTTGAAGCCAGATAAAAACACAAATGCCACTTTTTAATCCACTCTAACAAAAATATATCAAATGCTTCCTATGTGGAGGCAATATTAAGTTTTGTGATATTTACACATTAGTTAAGATAATAACATTTAGACATTAAATCCTATCAACATGTCTCTTAGGTTTGTCTTTACTTCATCCCATACTTTCTACTTCTGATTTTGTCATGTGCCAAGGCAAAGGCATGAAATAACATTGGTTTTGTAGAAGCATAAAGTACAAGAAATTTGGTGGGGGTCAGAAATAAAGATAGAGAAGTAGACAGTAAAACATGTCTACTTCTTATGCGAATTTGGATGATAAATGTCATTAATGATTTTAAGCAGGGAATATCATGGTTTTTTGATTCATGTGTTGGAAAGATTATTCATTTGAACTTAGATTAGATGAGGGCGAGTAAGAAGGAAAGTGATCAGTTAGAAATTAGTACCACTAGGACAGATTTATGTTTTCTCATGATGGTACTGCCAGTACCTAGCACAAATCTTGGCATTTCTTAGGTGCTATATATAGTATATAATTGCATATATAGATATATACACACATATATATGAATATATATATACACACACACAATAAATAATCTAGTGGTTACAGATGACAGGTAACAATATAAAATCAGCTCTAGATTATGTTAGGGCAAATTAGCCAATTCATCAATTGACCCTGCAAAAAATTAATTTTAAGAAAATATTTCTGGAAAGATTGAAATAAGTATGAACCATGGGGTATCTACGTGGAGGGATATATTTTTGAATCTGAAATCATGAGGCAGTGGGTGTCTGGGGCAGCCATGACGGGTCCTGTGAAGTGAGGGAGCTGACACTGTAAGTAAGCAGAAGACACGAGGAAAGAGAAGAGACACATAGTGAAAGAGGAGCAAGAGGAAAATGGAGCAACTTTGCAGAGGGAAGGAGAGCAGAAGAAAGAGAGCTGATTCAGCTAAAGAGAGAGAAACAGAAAATAGCTAACTCAAAGGCATCTTGGTTTCCATCTTGATTTTAGCTCCAATCTATATGCAACTTTCTGTTTCCCAGAGATAGGATTTCACTTCCATTGTCCAGGTAGGAGTGCAGTGGCACAATGACAGCTCATTGCAGCCTCAATCTCCTGGGTTCAAGAGATCCTCCTGCCTTATTTTCTTATTTACTTTTTTTTTTGGAGAGATGAAGTCTCATTATGTTGCCCAGGCTGGTCTTGAATTCTTAGGCTCAAGCAATCCTTCCACCTCGGCCTCCCAAAGTGCTGGGTTTACAGGCATGAGCCACTGCGCCTAGCCTAAATGCAATTTTATAGTTCCAGTTTTATTACTTGAGAAAACTTTTGCAGGTCTGCATTCTGCAACCACAAGAGGCTTGGAAAAAGCACTTTTTGGATGTCTTTACAAGCATATTCCTTGAGCAAAGGTGAAGGAGTAATGAATGGAAGAGACAGGAATGAGAAGAGGTTTGTGCTCTCAATCCATGTGGAAGTAAAAGATATTTTAAAAGCATTGTTGCTTTTGTAAATGGAGCATGTGTAGCCACCTTTCCACTTGACAGAATGCTTCTGGAGAAACTTCTGCCAGCTGATGGTACTTCAGATCATGTATTGCAAAACAAAAGAAAACAGCATGTTTAATTCACAGGCATTTTATCCATGAATGAAACAAAAACGTGGACAACAGCAGACAGCAGGATCAAGGATGGCCCCAGGCACAAAGTGGTTTCCCAACAGTCTCTTTTTTCCTGTCTCTCTTCTCTTCTCTTTGTCCTTCAGTTGTCTTTTATCAAGCCTGTCCCCTACATATGCTCATGGGTCATTCTATCAAAGAAGAAAGGCAAACCCGTATATCTTCATGGACAGCCATGTGGTCATTCCAAGAATCTTACAGAGCATTCCATTGTGTGTTTGACACTATGCTCTCAGATGAGATTACAGAGATGAAAACCACAGTTTTTCCCTTTAAGAGCTTAGTCTGGTGGAGGAGCTCAGGTAAGCAATAAACAGATAAAAACTCAAGGATAAAACATCTCTGCTGTAACAGGCATGCATGGGGTGCTATTGGGACCCAGGGGAGGAGCTCTTAACTCCTTTGTGTGGTGGGGGTCTTTGGTGCGGGGGCAATTTATCTTCTTTAAAGAAGAAAGGGAAAATAAAAAGGTAAATAAAGAAGGGAAAGGAATTTTTAAAAGTTAATGTAGGCATTTAGTAATTTCTCCCAGGTGCGTTTAGAGATAGGATAATTCTGAATCTAGATGAATGAATCACAAATGATGCTATATCAGGCATCTTAGCAACAGAGGTATTTTTGGATCAGTGAGCTTCTTGATGCCCCTCAGGTCACATCACACATACTACTCCTCTATAAGTCGTACGAGGACAGAGCTTTCCAGCCCACTACAAGCTTACTGTCTGCTCTGGCTAATGTCTGTATGTAGGAGTATTAAGGTAAGGAGATATTAAAAGGAAAGTGACTGCACTTCTACAGCCGGAATGAATTCAGTTCAATGAGTTCTTAAGGACACCTACGGTTGACTTATTTGCCTTCCCCACTGGGCTATAAAGTCTCAGAGTGCTGGAAACTTGTCAAATTAATCTTCATATTCCTGGGAAGCTAGCAAAACACAGGCACAGAAAAAGAATAAAGATTGGCATGTGAATGGGAGCTCCATACCCTGTTGGGAACAAAGACAAAACAAAAGAAAACAAAAAACCATGAGGTTCTTGACCCACCTCAGGCCACAAGGGAGAGGGGATGGTTGTCATGAATACATTTACAAATAATGCAAAGCAGAGCAAGGGGGCTTTACTTCAAGGACATCTGTTGGGGATTCGAGAGAGGAAGAGACAATATTTAAACAGGAAAGCAGCCAAGATTTGGGAAGGAAAATGACATGTGCACAGGATCCAAGAAAGAAGAGTAGGAATTTGACAACTGGGTTGTACGAGAGGAGAGAGAATCTAGAGTAGGGATGGAGAAAACAGCAGTCACCAAAAGACAGGGAAGTGTAGGCCTTCTTCAGAGACAGTTTGGAATCTGGTGTGGGGCATGAGAAGTCATAGAAGATGCAAGGTGGGAGAGGGGAGCATGTCCCATGTGTCAAAGGACCTTGTGATGATTAGTTTTATGTATCAACTTGGCTAGGCTATAGTACTCACTTATTTAATCAAACAATAGGCTGTATGTTGCTGCAAAGATATTTTGTAGATGTAGTTAGCCTCTCCAATCAGTTGACTTTAAGTAAGGAGATTACTCTCAGTAATGTGTGTGGGGTCTTCTGCTATCAGTTGAAGACCATAAGAGCAAAAACACATTTCGCAGAGAAGAGGAAATTCTGCCTCAAGACACCAGCACTGACACCTGCTTAAGTTTCTGGTCTGCTAGCCTAACCTATCAGACTCAAGACTGTAACATTAACTTCCGACTGAGTTTCTAGCCTGCTGACTTGCCCCACAAATATTGGACTTGCCAGACCCCACAACCATGTAAGTAGGTTCCTTACAATAAATTTCTTAGAGTATATATTATACACATATATACTCACACACACACACTTAACCATACACACACACACACACCCCATACACCTTATCAGTCCTGTTTCTCTGGAGAACCATGACTGATACTGGCTTCCAATGCTGTATTAAAAAGTACAGACCTTGCATAGGTGGTGGTATGCTGCTGTTGCTGCTGCTGCTACAGCCAATGCTGCCACCCTGCCTGCTCATCTTCATCTTGTGACAGAGGAAGAACTTCAGAAACATCAAATTTCCTGTCTTTGGGGATCCTACCATGCTCCTGAATTTTCCATATTTTAAAGCATTTAAGTAAACAGTACTGGGAATTGCTTCCAGGTACAGAAAACAAAGCTTGTCATTGAAAAGCTTCTAAAATGCGTTACCCTTCCCCTAGCATCATGCTGTTATTACAATCACTAGAATCTCCAAACACAGCTCTGTTACACCAAAAATCTTCAAGTGTAATTATGTATCAAAACACAACAGAATTATTTTTATATTTTCTAAAAAGATGTCATCCAAACAGATTTTTATCATTTCTATTTTTTACAGTTACTTTGAGCTTTTTACGGTATCTTTTTACTGAAGAGTTCAAAATGTGCTACTGACATTATAATATCAATTTATCATTCAGTCGAATTAACTTCAATGACTGTTTCTCAGTGTTGCACTAGGTGCTGTGAGAAGCATAGAGAAGGGCGATAACATCTCAGCTATCCAAATTGCTGGGAAGAATTTCATTCTGGATAGCCAGGTTTATTCATCAGCTCAACAATTATTTATTGAGTATCTACTATGTGGCAGATGTGACAGGTACTCTGCTAGATTGGAAATAAAGAGATGAGTCGAATATGGTACCTGCCATTAAAAGACTTGTAATAGGCAAGAAACAGACAGATAACAAAAAGTACCCAGATTGCTAAGTATTCTTCACTGGTATTTTGTTTAGGTGACACTCGAGGTTAGTTTTAAACCATAGATAGGAGTTTTTCAACCTCACAAGACAGAGGCAGAGAAGGAACAGGAATTAATAAATGCATACTTCATTCTGGGTAGTAAGAGCTTCATGAACAAAGTCACGAAGTAAGAACAGCCTTATTTCTGGGAATTTGAACATAATGGTTGATTGAGATTGTGTCACAGACTTAACACAATGCCTGGAAGAAAGTAACTATTATCATGAGTGCAGCATAGAAGATACTTGACCTGTGAGAGAAGTAGTGACAGGAGATGAATGAAGCTGGAGGGGTTAAGCAAGTTCCACATTAGAAAGAGCCATGAATCAGACTAATGAGATTAAATTTTAACATGTAGGCAATGGAGAGTCACTTTAACTCCAGCTGCCTTTGCTTTCTAACTGTTCCTAAAAAAGGTTCTATTACATTTTACTGTTATCTTTGCCTATAAGTCCCTTTTTCCACACAATACCCAACAATGAAAAGTTCAAACCCATATGGCTTTACTGGTAAATGATATCTGGCATTTAAAGAAGTAACACAAATCCTTATAAAAGAAGAGAAAACATTTTCCAACTCATTATCTGAGATCAGTACAACTTTGATTCTAAAACCAGGTGAAGACATCATAGAAAAAGAAAAACACACCTAACATCCCATATAAATATTGATATAGAAAATTTCTCAACAAAATTTTAGGGAATTGAATCCAGCAGCATATAAAATTATTAGACACCATGATCAAGTAGGATTTAACCCAAGAATCCAAGGTTGGTTTAACACACAAAAGCTAATTAATGTAATAGACCATATCTATAAATTAAAGAATAAAAACCACATAACTATTTCAATAGACAGAGTAAAAGCATATAACAAATTCCACATTTTTTAGTAAAAAAATACCCAACAACGTAGGAATCTAATGGAATTTCCTGAACCTGATGAAAGACATCTATGAAGAATCCACAGCCACTTTCATATTTAACAGTGAAAGACTGGATGCTTTCCCCTATGATAAGGGACAAAATGAGGCTGTCTGCTCTTGTCACATCTTTTCAACATTGTGCTGAAGGTTCTAGTCAGTACAATTAGGTAAGAGAAAGAAATAAAGGCATCATCATTGGAAAGGAAGAAGTAAAACAATTTATATTTGAAGATGTTATAATCTTGTAAATAGAAAATCTTAAGGAATCTGATAGAAAAATGTTAGTGCTAATAAATGACTTCAGCAAGGTTGAAGGATACAAGATCAACATATAAAAATCAATTGTATTTCTGTATGTTAGCAATGAATAATGTGAAAAGGAAATTAAGAAAACAATTTCATTTATAATAGCATTAAAAATGTATTTGGAAATAAACTTGACCAAGGATGTGCAAGATGTGTACACTGAAAACATAAGATGTTGCTGAAAAGAATTAAAGAACAAAATAAAAGATTTATCCTGTGTTTAATAATTGGAAGACTTAATGTTTGCTAAGATGCAGTACTCCCCAAAGTGATCAGAGCCAGTGCAATCCCTGTCACAATTCCACAGACCTTTTTTTTTTTTTTTGCAGAAATTGAAAAGCTGATTCCAAAATTCACATGGGGTTGCAAAGGCCCCTAAATAGCCAACACCATCTTGAAAAAGAACAAAGTTATAGGATTTACAATTCCTGATGTCAAAATCAAAGTTATGATACTACCATAAGGATACACATAGAAATTAATGGACTAGAATTGAACTCATGAAATAAAAGTCATGCATGTATAGTCAATTGATTTTCTACAAAGGCTCCACAACAATTTAATGGGGAAATAACTGTCTTTTCAACAAATGGTGAGGAGACAACTGGCTACCCACATAACAAAGAATGCATTTGGACTCCTACCTTGCAACGTATTAAAACACTATCTCAAAATGTATCATAAAGCCAAAACTTTATTTCTCATTTTGTTTTAATATATATATGCATATTTGAGACAGGATATTGCTCTGTCATCCAGGCTGGAGTTCAATGGCATAATCATAGCTTACTTCATCCTCAAACTCCTGGAATCAAGGGATGCCCCTGCCTCTGCCTACTGCATAGCTGAGCCTACAGGCATGCACCACCACACCTTGATATATTTTTTTACTGTTTTGGAGAGATAGGTCTCACTATGTTGCCCACACTGGTCTCAAATTCCTGGCCTCAAGCTATCCTTCCAACTTGGCCTCCCAAAGTTCTGGGATTACTAGCACCCTGAACACCCCCAAATCTTAAATTTGTGTAAGAAAACACAGAAGTAAATTATCCTAACCTTTCATTAGGTAATGGTTTCTTAGAAGGGACACCAACAGCACAATTACAAAAGAAAAAAAATCCAGATTTGACTACATCAAAATTAATGTGCTACAAATGATAACATCAAGGGAGTAAAAAGATAATCCATAGAATAAGAGAAAATATTTGCAAATTATGTAACCAATAATCAGATATACTTGTGTCCAGAAAATAAATAACTCGATAGTTTAATTTAAATGGGGATTTAGATAGATGTTTTTCAAAAATATATAAACAAATGTTCATTTGTACATGAAAAGATACTCACCATCATCATTCAAGAGCAATGCATATTAAAACCACAATTGTATACCACTAACACTCACTAGGGTAGTTAAAATAACAAAGGTGGACAGTAAAAAGCATTGGCAAGGATGAAGATACCAGAATGCTCATTCATTTCTGGTGGGATTGTAAAATGGTACACCTACTTTAGGAAAGTCTGGCAATTCTTCAAAAAGTTAAACATAGTTACCATATGACCTAGTGATTTCCCTCCTAGTTATATACAAAAACTTGTACATGGATGCTCATAACAGCATTGTTTATGATAGCTGAAACTAGAAGGAACCCAAATGTTCATCAACTGATCAATGGATAAACAAAATATGGTATAGCCATACAATGGAATATTATCCAATGATAAAAAGGAGTAAAGTACCGATACACGCCACATGAATAAACCCTGAAAACATTATGCTAAATGAAAGAAGTCAATCACAAAAGACCACATATTGTATGATTTCCTTTACAGAAAACATCCAGAATAGGCAAATCTATAGAGACAGAAGGTAGGTTAGCGCTGCTGGGCAAAGGATGGTGGTAGTAAAGAGTGCGCTCATGGAGAGTGGATGCTAATGAAGGGTTTATCTCGTGAGATACGCAAAGATTTTAAACTTAAATGTGGGTGATGACTGCACAATTCCGTAAATACACTAAAAATAATTAAATTGTAAACCTTGTAAAGATAAATTTTATGGTTTGTAAATTATAAATCAATAAAATGTTTAAGAAACAAACTATAGAAGACATGGAGATTATCATGTGAGATAGAATTGGTATAGAAAGCTTTAGAGGAGAAGGGGATTTCAGCATCCTTCAAGAATAGATAGAATTTAGAGAATAAGTGAGCTTATCATGGAAAATTCCTTGGGGAAGCTAGCGTAAATTCTTACATTCCTGAGAATGTATTTTATTATTATTACTATTTTTAAGATGAGTCTCACTCCATCACCCAAGCTAGAGTGCAGTGGTGTGATGTAGACTCATTGCAACCTCTGCCTCTCAGGTTCAAGCAATTCCTGTGCCTCAGCCTCCAGAGTAGCTGGAATTACAGGTGCCCACCACCACTCCTGACCTCAAGAATCCATCTGTCTCTGCCTCCCAAAGTGCTGGGATTACAGGCGTGAGCCACCATGCCTGGCTAAAGAATATATTCTTTCAATGATACGGATGAGATAATGATTCCCAAAAGAAGAGAAAACACCTTTACCTCATTTCTATTATCTTTTTGCAAGGCTTGGTAGAGTTTACTTGGGTACAGTCCACATAATTAGCACCTCAAATGATAGAGTAATAGCAAATCATTAAAGACATCTGTCAGGACAGAGCTCCTTACAAGTCTGGCATTCTCACTCTAGTTTCTCTTCCTGAGTAGTTTAAAACATCTCCAAGTGGAGCTCCAAGACATAGAATAAAGTGGCTAAGAAACACCCTACTGGAAGCACCTTATTACTGCCGTCTATAATTTGCTCATTCCATTCTGAAGTCTGACTGAATCCAAGCAGACAAGAAGATTTACCGGATTTAGAAAATAGCTTTTACTCTGCACCAGACATTTGAACCAGAAAAAGCAGCTCAGTAGGCATGGACTGTTTTTCCTCTCCCCTGAAACTGTGTGATTATTGAGAGGAAACTGAGTGTGGGCATGTGGAAGGTAGCTGGTGTCATAGATGGTGCACTGTTGATGTATCCGGGGCATGGTTCAGGTTCCCTTTCCCAATCCTGCCATCAGCTAACAGTGTTTTTTGGTCAAGTCAATATTGAACCTCAGTTTCATTCTTTGCAAAATGACAGTATTCTCGACCTTACGGTACTGTGGAGTGGGCCAAATATGATAACAAATATTTATTAAGAATTAACTTTTGTTTATAGTAATGAGAACATAAATAATTTGAAAATGTTTGACTGGCAAAAGTCACAGTCTCATGTGCAAATGCCTACTAAAGTATAATGTATTGATCAAATATGTTATTTTTGCTTTCCTTCCACGTGAATTGGTCCTTACTGCACAAATTTTTTCACTTGGGTTTCACAGGCTGTTAACCTATTTGAAGACGATTGGCTGGCTTATTAATGTATCATATATAAACCAGTGAGAGCATAGATTCACAAATTCAAACAGGTTGAATTTCCAGGCCCTAGAGTTTCATACAGCTCACCAGAGAAGCTGTCCTTTGTGTTTATCCATCATTTTCAGTGTGCAATAGGAGTATGAAAGTACAGGATTTTAAACATGGTCATTTTTAATGGAACACTAATTTTCCTCTATGGTAAGTAGTTTAAAATAGGATTTGTGTCTTAAAATAAACAGATATTAATAGAATAGAAGGAAAATTTTCATAAAACTTTAATATTTAAGTCTTCAGAACAGCACGCAGGCTCCCAAAGAATGTGATGCTTAAAATGTGGTGGACAAATTTCAAGTATCTTAGCTCACAGTTGTGAGGTCTGACTCTGTTAATTTTTTGTTGCACAACTTCAGGGCTACCATTCACATAGATTCTGATTTGGACAATGGAGTCGTGCAGCAGTGGTAACTGTTTAGCTGCTCATCCAAGGGAAAAAGTCATGATCGACTAAGTCCATAAAATCATGCTGCCCAGGCAATGGCCTTCTCCTAAGTTTTGTTCAGGTTGAGTAGTTTTGATATATTTCTATTATGCTGTGAACAGAAAAGAAGAATGTCTAACAGCAGATGTTAAAAGTTACTTCCAGAAGGGAGGGGTGGACTAGTTAACCTGTCAAATGCCTTTCTGTCCTCACTGACTTTTTGTGAAGTGAAGCAAATATTGCAGTCATACAGCAGTCACACAATTCTCAAAACACATACACACTAAATCTTAAGAATAACAGGGATCATTATTCAACATCGAGCTGATACTATCCCTTTGTGGAAATAATTAGGAGAAAAACACTACTCAGTATTTATCCAGAGAAGCACAACAATCCACTGTTGGAAGCAAAGCAGCAATGAACTGACTGGAAAGGCACCTTTTTGTTTTATCCCATCCCACATTTCTTAGAGGGCAAGCAATAACAAGCCATAAAAGCTTTTGCGGAAATCACTTACCATCATCTGAAGACCACAGGATTACTACTTAAACAAAAAGCTTGGAAATGGCCTGACCTCCAAAGGTCCCTGAGACTCAAGGCCTCAAAACATACTGCATGCATCATATACAGATAAATGATGGGGTTCCCTTATCCCCCAAAAGTTCCCTATTTTGGCTTTTGCAGCCCATACGAGCTCATAGCACCTAAGGGTCGGTTATATACTTGGGAAATTTTATTCACCTATTTGTAAGGTCCAAATATCAGAGCAGAGAAATAGCAGCCCTGCCCACTGTTGCAAGATACTCTCTTCCATTGCTAGTTATGCTATCTACAAGGTTCTCTTGGACTCTAATACTATCAAATTAGAGTTTTGCTTGGTTGGTTTTTTACTAATTAACCATCCGTATATTTTCTGCAGTTCTCTTACGTGCCTGCACTGGAGCCTGCTCCCTGCCTGTTTCTTTTTGCAGTGATGCACAGTCTCCCAGAAAATTAAGCAAGAACCTAGCCACTCTACTTTGTTTTCTCATCATCTTCTATGATGTCTGGCAGATAGTGGGTGATCAATAACGTTTAATGAATGTCTGAAAAGGAACAGGTTAATACTGATATTAAACGTTTGTTTAAGAAGCTAGCAGTCATTTGTAGATTGCTACTCATGGCCACCATAGCCTCATCAAGGCATGAAGAGATTATATTTCACACATTGTCCTTTCTACTATTGTAAAAAGTTTAAAGTTTGATGGGATGCACTAGTTTTTAAAAGTGGACATGGGAGCCTCTGGAAATGTATGAAAGTAGAGTAGCCATCCATAGCTGTCCACTGGTGGTATATATATGTCTCCCAGGATAATAGCTATCCAGTTACTCAACTCATTTTCCTTTAAAAAGACACTAATTTTGTGCTCCCTTAACTCAAAGTCACTGATAAAAAAGTACCATGGCCTCTTTTATTCTGCAGCACTAATGTACAGATTGAATATCCTTATCCTACAAAAATGTTTGGGACTAGAAGTCTTTTGGAGTTCATATTTTTGGAATAATTGCATTATACTTACTGGTTGAATGGTTGAGCCTCCTTAATCTGAAAATCTAAAATCTGAAAATCTCCAATGAGCATTCCCTTTGAGTTTCATGTTAACACTCAAAAAGTTTCAAACTTTAGAGCATTTCAGATATTCACATTAGGGATGCTCAACTTATACCAATAACCAATTTACACTCTAAATCTTTGGTGCAGCTGGAAGAAAATAATTTATTCTCTACTAATGTTTCAGGAATTTTTATAAATCACAGTTTTCAAATCCAAACTATTTATGATTAACTTTGACACACTTGTTTCCATTAGATCATGTGCTTCCTGAAGGGTCTCATGATATACCTTTTTGCATCCCTGGCATCCAGTAAAATGTCTGAAATATAACAGTGGAACAATAAATATTTATTGAATTGATGAATGGATGAATGTAATAATGTGCAATTCTTCAATGGAAAACAAACCTGGAACTGTTTGCACAGTACTGACTTGGGAAAATCCGGAAAGTTCTCCTTTCTCCTTCCTTCCAATTCTTATGACTCGTAACTTCCATTCAACTTTTCTGCTCAACTATTTTCGCTTTTCCCCACAGGTCATCTGTATCAATTAGGATTCAATTTAGCTTCTCTAGTAGAAACCTGGCCACAGTGGTTTAAACAAATCAGAAGTTTATTTTTCTCCCATAACAAGGAGTTTGGGGTACACAGTCCTGAGTGATTGCAGCTACTCAACCACGCTCCTTCTTTCTTCCTGCTCTAGGATCCTTAGCGCAAGACGTCTGCCTACAAGACATCTGCCATTCTGGTTACAAGATGGCAGTCTATTCCTGCAAATTGAGTAGCAAAAAGGGTGCAGAGCAACATGAATAAGGCAGATGTCAGCTGAGTCTATCTCCTTTTAAAGAGGCTTCCAGATGTCCTCTACTTATATCTCAATTTCTGCTTATATCTCAATGGCCTAAATTATGCTACATAGCCATCCCTGGCTGCAAGGTAGTTCTGAGAAAATAGGTGATTTTATGTTGAGCACATTGGCTCCCAAATTAGAATTACAGTCCTGTTCATAAGGAGGAATGCTCAGCAGTGTCTGCTATTCGACTATAGGGCATCACCACCCACCCTAGAAGCACCCTGGCTGGCATAGCATCAAGGATCTTCTGACTTACTGTCCTGTTCCAATTAACCAGATTCCTATTAGTGTCATCTCTCTGCTTTACTCCTTGCTCCTTCAACCATGTTCAAATTGTTGCTGTGGGTTCCAGATGTAACACCTGATCCACCTGCCATTCCCACTTTTCCATTTTCTACCTACAAATATTGTCCATATTTGACAAGCCTCCGCTTAAACATTATCTACTCAGTGAAGCATCCTTCCTTATCTTGATTAAAATGAATTCTGCATTTTGGTGTATAAATGGCTCATAATACAGTTAGTTGTGAATGAACCTGTTTCTCTCACTAGAAACAATGACAAACCCTTGTCTTTGCTTTTATTGTAGTTCAGTGTCTAGCAAAAGAGAAGTCCTTCATAAGTACCTTTTGCACAAAATGGATGCTTTTCTGATTCTTCCAGCATTTTCTAGGACTCTTATTCTAATCAGCTGTGTGGCTCCTGCACTAAGGTCTTCGTACTGCATCTACACCTTTTTACAAATGCCTGTTACAACACAGATGCAAAGCACAGATGTAAGTTGAATTGTTCTCTTTCACTTAACTTACTCTCCATATTACCCACCCATTATCTGATGCTGGGAGAAAAATCTTTTGTGGAGACCTTTTCTGGTGGCTGAACTGAGTGTTGAAGGAAACCTTCAACTGTTCTTTCTATCTTTTTTCTGGACTGAAAGCTATAAGACACAAAATCACCAGATGTAGGCCGATAACAAAAGATCAAAACACAGACATTACAGTATTATTAAGCGAGAATATAACTGTGGCACTTCAAAAGGTATATAAAGCTTTTCCCATGATGCAAATGCTCTGTATATAGCACACAACAACTTTATTTCCTATTTATTTCTGGATTTTTCCACACAAAAGAACTAGTCCAGAAGTTGTTTCCTCCTAACAGTAGGGTTATTTTTAAAGCAGGTGTTCTTATAAATGAACTCCATTGTGCTTGCTTTCTAACACTGCATTCTGTCAAAAAAAAAAAAAAAAAACCCACTGTCAGTGTGTTGGCATACTGCAACAAAATTCAACTTCCTCCTATGGTTTTCTTTATTAGAAAATATTTGCATACTGAATTCTTGGCAAAGGATTATAGCTTTCCTAATATTGAAGTGAGCCAAGCAAAGCAACATGTAAACTTGCAGAAGTGACTTTAAATCTTTCAGCACTACTGTTGACTGACTTTCTTAGAGGTTATGTAGAATTAACGTTTACCCATGAACAATACAGGTTTAAAGTATACAGATCCACTTATCCCAAATTTTCTTCTGCCTCTGCCACCCATGAAACCCCCTTCCTCTTCCTTCTCAACCTACTCAACATGAAGATGACAAGGTTGAAGACCTTTATGATGACCCACTTCCACTTAATAAATAGTAAATATAATTTTTTCCTTGTGATTTTCTTAATAACATTTTCTTTTACCTACCTTCTTTATTGTAAGAATACAGTCTATGATACATATACAAATATGTGCTAATTGACTATGTTATCTGCGAGACTTCTGAGCAACAGTAGGCCATTAGTAGTTAAGTTTTGGCGGGGAGTAAAAGCAATATTCCATTTTCAACTGTGCGAGGGGTTGGCACACCTAATGCTCATGTTGTTCAAGAGTCAGCTGCGTTTCTGCTCCCTGGCTGTTTTCCTGATACCTCAGGTGAAGAATACATTGTGTTGGTGCCCTGGTTTGAACAATGACCCACCTGGGAGGGGAAAACCTATGTGACTTCAGGTAGCACTACTCAAGATTGTCCAGGAAAATGTTGCCCTAAAGGGAACTAACCTAAGATGTCCTTCAGTCCCAGCCTTTCATAGGCCCAGAAAGTATTGTATACTCTTCCCAGAGGCAAGAGGATGGTCCCCAGGCCCTGCTCCTAAGAGGTTCAGGGTAGGGAAATAATAACCGGCTTTCTGAGACTACCCCTTACTCTCTTTTCTTCCCTAACTCACTCTCCCTTCCTTCATATCTCACCCTCCATTAAGCTGGGGGAATTCATACAATCTCGGAAAATACCAAAAATATCAGAAACCTGAACAAACAAATTACTTCTAAAAGACTTGTTCACTAAAATAAAGTCATCTTCGGAAAACTTTGCTTAATTCTTCCTGCCCTAGTTTAGAGTAAGTTTCTTCTCTAATATATGTACATATATATATATATTCTCAAAGCTCTCTATCTGCACTGCTGGCTGCCATTTATCACAATATACTGCTCCAAGTTTTCCTCAATCAATATTCTGAGAGCTCTCTGAATCCAGTGTACTGTGTCCTAGTGACCTTAGTATTCTCAGTGTTTAGGTCATTGCAGGGAACACAGTAACAGCTCAATAAATGTTTAATAAATAATTGAAGAATAAATTTTCTAAGTATAGCTTATAGTATACACATACACATACAAATGGGTGTATAGACATACATACACACTTAGCTTTGTTTAGATGGTTTAGACTGATATCTTTGACAACTGAAAACTAGAAAAATTCTGTATCTGCCAAAGAATGTGGAACTACTATATTCAGACAGAGACCTAAAATGTTAATATGATGTTGTTAAATATATCTCCCAAGCTTCAAAACAAAGATCTAAAATGTAAGTGGGTGGCAGAAGTAGGGAAACCAATTGCCACAAAGCTAATTTTCAAGAGAGCAAAAATGTATGTGAAATCATATTCCAAGTAGTAGAGCAATCTGTGAAACGCCTACTCCTCCCAATGAAAATGTATCCTTCATATAAAAGATTTAACTGTAACTTTAATAGACACACATATCACATTTAAGCATTGTCTTAAGTTAAATAATACCCTCTTATACTCAAATATCTCCACAGTCCCTGAAAGTCATAAGAATTTTAAAAAGACGAATATTTTTAAAGTTGATTAAAATAAACATAAGGATTCCTGTAAACAGTAGGAAAACAAGACTGATTTCTATATTTTTGCATTATAAAACAATGCCATTTTTACTTTATACTTTTTTTTGGGTATAGTACGAATCGAGACATTTAACACATTCTGCAAGTTTTTCTTACATGATTCAAGAATCTTCAGTTCTTTTGACATTTAAATTATATTTTGTGCTGCTTATGTAATGATGTGTCATTCTTTGCATTTAATTTGTAGTTGTAAAAGTTGCGTTGAGTCCTTTGTTTCCTGGTTCTTCACTTTAAATCCAAGAGACTTCGCTGACCTTTCCTGGTTTCTGGCCCTCTCTGAGGCGGTTTCACTGAGTGGCTGGCCTTCCTTGATTTGCAAGATTGGCACTGCACAGGGAGTGAGTGGCAGTTGGGGTAAATCCTATGTTAACAAACCCTGCTCTCCACCCTTTGTGTCATTTTTAACTGAGTGAGAACAGTTTAAATCAAGCATTAAGAGCAGCCATCAAAAGGAAAAAAAGGTCCCTCTTTTCAAGGCATTAACTGCTCCATCCTGTGTTTATGTGTGTACCTATCATTTTCTCTAAGGCAGAGGCTACGTTTGATCTGCTTTGAATCTGTTTCAGTAACTAGCATTCTGTCTTAAATGTAGTGGGATCACTGCCCTCGTCACCATCACAGCAGCTACCATTTATGAGTGCCTCACACGGGTCAAGAATGATCTAATGTCCAGAATATATACAACGGGATGCCTTATAAAAAATATTTTCTTTCAAAACATGTTTACCTCTTCTCTGACTAGAGCTGGAGAGTCAGCAGATACCTGGCTCTGGTGCAGATGTGCTTTTTGTATGTTTGGCTCATTGGTTGTTTGTTTTTGGGGGGGAGGGGGAATTACTTCATTGGCTATTCTGACTAATGCTCCCTTGTTCCTAGGAGGAAGGTATAGCAGGCAGAAGGATAACTCAGAAAATGCTGATCCCCTAATTCCTTAGAATCTATAGATATGTTACAAAAAATGATAAAACGGACTTTGCAGATATTGTTAAGGTTATAGACCTTATGATAGGAAGATCATATTGGAATATCCTAATGGGCCCAATCTAATTCCATGAGCTCTTAAAAATAGAGAACTAGAGGCAGAGAGATGTGGAAAGCCAGGGAGATTTGAAGCATTAGAAAGGCATGCCTTTACTGGCTTGAAGAGGGAGGAAACAATGTGATGAGGAAACCGGCCAGTGTTAGGGAACTGAGAGTTTCCTAGTTGGTTTTCGGCAGGAAAACAGGGACCTCAGCCCCACAGGCACAAGGAACTGAATTGTGCCAAATATCTTCATTAACTTAAAGCGACTCCATCCTTAGAAACTCCAGAAAAAAAGGCAGTCATGCTGACGCGTTGATTTTGGCTTGTGAGACTTCAAGCAGAGGACCCTGTTAAACCATGCTGTACTTGGACTTCTGATGAATAGAACCAAGAGACAATAAGTGGCTGTTGTTCTAAGCCACTTCATTTGTGGTAATTTGTAATAACAACAGTTGAAAATAAATACAGAGGTTGTAATTAGACCTTTTGGGTCCCAATACAAGCTGCCTTCCTCAGTACACCTTTGATATATGTTGATAAAGTAGGGAGAAAATCAGCAAATTTTTATGGCAGTCAAAGAGCTTCCTTAGAAGGAAAAAGACTGACACCCTCTCCCACTTTTTTTTTTTTTTGGAGTTCAATGTTAGTAGAACCTCTCCCAATGGCTGGAAAGGCTCTAACTTAGGTTTGCTGGCAATAAAAGTTCTAAGGGGAAACGTGAAAGAAGACAAAATCTGGTTTGGTGATTTGGATTCAATATCAGTCTAAAGTTTTGTACAAGCACACATAAATAATAAATCTAGCTGGATTATTTTTCTTTGATCAACTATATTCAACAAACACTTGTTAGTCATTAGTATTGTATTAATAAAATGTGTGCCAATGTGGTACAGAAATGACTAAGGTATGTGCTCTGACCCAATAATCCTGACAGCTCCAATACAGAGCATATCACTGAGTGCGGGTCACTAAATATTTGTTGAATAAATGAATGCATATAATGCACATGCAAGTAGATGAAATTCTTTGTTCATTTCTTTATTAAAATGTAGGATGGATATAATTTTGATGGAAACTCAAGACAGTTGCTTTTCTATTCTTAAGCTCTATCTAGTCTCGCTTGTCTCAGATTAGAGTGGGTGAAATCATTCTAACCCTATCTGCCAGGCAATCTAGTCCATGCTGACATCTCTTTCCTATATCTCTAAATGCCTGGACTAGTCGTTTTGCAATTCATCATGTCCCATATTATTACTTTTTTTTTTTTCTTTTTTTTTAAGATGGAATCTTGCTCTGTTGCCTAGGTTGGAGTGCCGTGGTGCAATCTTGGCTCACTGCAACCTCTGCCTCCCTGGTTCAAGCAATTCTCCTGTCTCAGCCTTCTAAGTAGCTGGCATTACAGGTGTCTGCCACCATGCCCAGCTAATTTTTGTATTGTTAGTAGAGACAGGGTTTCACCATGTTGGCCAGGCTGGTATTGAGCTCCTGACCTCAGGTGATCTGCCCACCTCAGCCTTCCAAAGTGCTGGAATTACAGGCATGAGCCACTGTGCCGGGCAATTACTACTTTTTTTGTAGTGTTATATCATCTGGATTTTGATTGCTTTATTTGTTAAAACCAACCATGTTTTCCTTTTGCTTTCCCAAAAGAAGGTAAGTTCCTTGAAAGCAGAAAGCATGTATAATGTAATGGATTAAACTGTGGGCACTGGAGCTAGACAAGCCTAGTCTTGCACTTAATATCTGTGTTTAAGTCAGCTAACATCACTGGACTTCAGTTTTCTTCTCCGTAATATGGAGACAAGACTTCTCTAGCCTCATTACATTCATAAAAGAATTACATTTATTTATAAGCATAAAATACTTAGAACAGCTCCTGATACATGGTAAGCGCTCACTATTTATCAGCTACATATTTGATTTCCCAGCAAAGCATTTATCACACTGACTAGAAGATATTAGCTATTCAGTAAATGTTAAAGTTTGGTTATAAAAAGGGAGGGGGGAAAAGTGATAAAGGATATATAAATTTACAACACTTTCTGCGATTTTCTATTTTTACCTCTTGATCTTTGATGGGCTGATAAAAATGGAACATAAAAATCTCTTGAGATTCTCAAGTGCCAATAACCGGATGATCTGGAGACTCCACATGCTGTCCCGACTCTAACATTAGCCACCAGGGTAGCCTCAGGCAAGTCACTTAAGTGTTCTGAATCATGGATTCCACATCTCTATGTTAGGTATAATAATGCCACTCCATTCAGCTCAGTCTTTCTAATTTCTAAATGAGTGGATTAGAAGTGACTCAGATCGTGGTTCACTACACTCAGCACGTAGCCTTATGCCCTATTTCAGTGAGAAAATGAAAGCCATCAGACATGATCTCATTCAACTTTCTGCCACCAGGAACAAATAAATCAAAATGCATGCTTATGTCACATTTCTCCTTTTTCAGAGGATAAGCTATCCCTGCTTCTCATCAGTCCTAACCTCTTCACTATGCTCTTGATCGCCTTCCTTCCTACACCCCATGAGACCTCGAAAGTGCCCAAAAGAGAAATAATCAGCTGTAATCATCTACGATCAATTAACCTTCTTTCTTCCTGGCTCTTCAAATCAGCCCTCACTATGCCTGTTTTCCCTCAGCCTGTGAACATTGCTGGTTTCTCCCATTCTAAATGGGATCTATCTTGACCCCATACCTCCTCTATCTAACCTCTAATATTTCTCCTCTTTCATCCACACTTCTCAAAAACCCTTGCCATTTCCCTCTCTCAAACTGGATTTGCTTGCAAGGATAGTAATTGATCTCATAGTAAAATCTAACATTTTCCTAACCTAGTCCTCATCCAATTGCATCCTTTCACAGCATCTAATACACTGATTATGTCCTCCTTTGTAGATCTTCTTACTCCACAATTTATTTGACTCCTTACTCTCGAGGTTCTCCTGCTACCTCAACCATTGCTTCTCTGTCTCTTGCCTTCCCTGCCTCTGCTCACCTTCTGAATGATGGTTTCTCCCAGAAATCTGTCTGCATTTTGTATTCCACTTATCTTCCTTTGTGAGCATTCTTTTTTTTTTTTTTTTTTAGATGGAGTCTCACTCTGCCGTCTAGGCTGGAGTGCAGTGGCACAATCGAGGCTCACTGCAACCTCCGCCTCCTGGGTTCAAGCCCAGCCTCCCAAGTAGCTGGGATTGCAGGCACCTGCCACCATGACCAGCTAATTTTTGTATTTTTAGTAGAGATGGGGTTTCACCATGTTGGCAAGGCTGGTCTCGAACTCCTGACCTCAAGTGATCTGCCTGCCTCAGCCTCCCAAAGTACAAGGTACTAGGATTACAGGTGTGAGCCACCATGCTTGGCCCCTTTGTGAGCATTCTTACTGGCAGGGAGAGGGTGGGAAGAAAGAGGATCTCATCATTTTAATTGCCACTTCTAATCGAATGATTCACACATCTCTGAAAAAGAATATAAAAATGGGGCTCATTTTATTTTCGTTTTGGTTGAGGCCCTGGGAGAACAGATGTCAACTAGCCCCATGTTTCAACTTAAAGTGGAAAGGATATTTTAGATTAGGGTGGGACGAGTGGGCCATTAAAAAGTGGAACTGTATGGTGAGTAGGGGGGATGGGGAGAGTTCCGTAAGTAGCCAGGCTAAGGATACACACTGCTAACATCAAGGGAGCTATAATTAGCATAGCTCAGTGTGTAATTCCCCACTGAGCCATGAAAGTACCCACAAGAGAAATAATCACCTTGAAACATCTGGAACAACCAGAGCAACCCAATACCATGTTACATTGGTATCAGTCAAGAGAGACTTTTCCTGGCCCAGTTTTTCCTCCCTCATGCCATCTTTTCATACCCAAAGTTTGGGAGGGCAGATTCTTTAGCTTAACATGCAAACTTGAAATTTAACCACTATATGGAATCAGATATTTTAATTATCAAAATGAGAGTGCTGGGGAGCTAAAAATGACCACGAGACTTCTATGGTTGTAGTCTCTCAAGCTGTACTTGTTAAGTATATGAATACAACTATAATACTGGCCCAGATTCCTTCTCTGAGCTTCATGTTCATAATCCCAGCATCTGAATGTGTATCTCAACCTGAATGCCTCACATAACTCTCAAATTGAGCACCCCAAACTAAACTTATCCACACTTAAACTTGTTTCTATCTGTATATGTTTTCTCACTCATTGGCATAAATCATCCTCGATTTCCATATTTCAATCAATATCTCCAGGAGCCAAGTCAATCTCCAAGCACTGCTCTATTCTTTACAGTCTATTTTTATTGCCAGTGTGCTAATTTAGATCTTCATCTTTGCTTCTCCAGATGGTGAGACTGACTTGTCTCTCTGACTCTGGTCTTGATATCTCAAATTTACTGCTGACACTGCCAATTCATTCATTGGGGTTATCTATAAAAAATGAAAATCTGATGGTATAAACTCCACAATGATTTCTCATCACCTAAAAAATTACATCTGAGTTCCTTATCAGAGTAATCTTTGTTCTTTAACTACCTGCCCATATCTATCTCAAGCTACGTATTGCTTTCAATTGTGAGTGCCAGCTGTATTGATATGTCTGTCTACCCTCTGCTTCCACCAATACACACCAACACATGGGTGCTTGCCACTTCACGGTCTGTTCATTCTGTTATTGATACCTGGGCATGTCTTTCCCATTCATCTACCTCATACCACCAAACTCTTCATTCTATAAGACTCAACTCAGGAATCAACGTCTTCAGGAAGCCAATTCTAGTATTATCCTTTTGTACAGACTATGTAATTATGCATGGTATGACACAGTTCTATCTCTACAGATATGACTTCACTCTGTATCTTTCTGTTTTAGCTCCCTCACCAGATTATATTGCTTGACAGAAGTGACCACATTTTATTTATCTATACAGCTCTAAAGCCTAGACCAAACAAAGTATTTGGCACATGGCATACATGTAATAAACATTTTTGGAAAAAAAGAAACAATTGTGTAAAACAATATTTCACAGACAACCTCTCATCATACTGTTTCATTTGACTCTCAGAACAAAATCATGAATTCGATCTTTTTCACTTCTCTTTTTAAAATAAGGAAATAGCCTTAGATAGCATGCACAACCTGTTAAAGACCACCAGATGAATTAAGTGTAGCAAGGAATGTGCACCTATGCTTCCCAAGTCCAGGCGCCATGTTTAGCCCAACGAGCCACAATGGTACCCTTTGAATGCTGAGTCCAAGTACATATGTAAAATAAGGCATGGAGTGTCTGATAACATAAGTAGCAGTTTCCTCAAGCCCTGAAACATCAAAAAGAGAAGAGCCAAATACTGTAAAAATAAAAGAGAGGTCTGGAGAGAAGTGGTAAAAGGTACCTTTGAGAGCTCTGCTGTTCTAGGTACCACTTCTATCTTAACGCAGTCAATTATAAAATAGAGAAGTTTTTAAATGACCACATATTGCATTGACTTATTCGAGGCAACTCCATTGTGCCAGCTTTGTAACTATCTGCCTAAGACACAATTGTTTCTCTGGCTGAATCAGAGTATGTTTTCCCTAGGAAGCCAGCATGGTTCTGGCATGACAAGAAAACTGTTCTTTTGGTTTCAACATATTCATCTGCGATATCTATCTCATCTTAGAAGATTCCACTCTTTAAGGGCAGCCTTAGAAGTCTTTTTTTTTTCTTTTCCAGTTTTGTCTATATAGTATTTGAGATAGCAACCCATGCATTTCTCTCTCTTTTTCCTGTTCCCTTCTCTTGCATTGAAGCAAGAGGCAGGCCCTGGGGTCACTTTTCTTCCAGGGAAGAAATAGATAAAGTCAGAAAGCATTCAGGATAGTACATAAAAGGGACATATGGAGAATGAAAACCCTACCCCAGCTACCAACACCCTCCCACTCCCCACCTTCCAAGTTGGGGGCCTTAGAGTACAAAGGCCCTGGGCTCTGCTTCCCTGAAGTATATTGGGAAGGTAGCAAGACACCAGGAAGGAGATGGCTTCTAGGCAGATGGGATCAGAGGAAGACTTGCTTAACATTCCTGGGCCCCAAGGGTTACAAGGAAGCAACAAAGGCTGTTAGAGTAAACCTAAAGAAACTATGAGAATAGGAACAACAGACTTCTTACGGTCAAGTCACCCTGTAGCGGCCGTGACTCAAGACAAGGCTCCCCTATATTCATATTTTGCAGTAAGCCCAAGGAATTGTGACTCGCTCTTGAGTGTGAGAATGCCAGAAAGACTAAAACTTACATTTTCTACTAGGTAAGCAAAATAGGATGCAGAGACAGAAATTAGGACACATGAGTGAAAGTAAAGATGGTAATATTTACTGCATTCCCAAGTTTGTGAAATGAGGTTCATAAATAAGCAAATAGTAATAATAATAATAACATTCATAGAGATTTCTTTAGATACTTGTTTGATGGTGATACCCAAAGCTGTCTCTAGTATATGGGAGGTTGAGAGGCTCACATAGACCTTACGATTTTGTGGGCCATTATATTGTGGGGAAAACACGAATAGCACTGTACAGAGAGAATCACTCACTGAAAGACATAGAGGCAACCTTCCTGCTTCTGTATCTGAGTCCTTATCTCCCAATCTCCTCCACTTCCTCCTTCTATTTTTTTTTTTTTTTTTTCTTTAAACAAAATCCTAAAAATGCAATATGGGAGGAGATTTCTGGGGTTCCTTGTCCTTGAAGCATGCCCTAGAAGCAAGTAGCCCTGGTATATCAACTCTTGCATCTCACTGCCACCTCAGAAGAAGAGAATTTCCAAACATGAAAAAGGATTTCCAAACATAATGTTTTCCATGATATGCCACTGCTGAGCTCTATCTGAGTCCCCTAGTCCTAAAAAGCCTGTTAAACAAGTTGGATGACTTTGGTCTTCTCTGGTGCCTTGCTCTTGAATCATCACTAAATCCAGGAAGAGAAGTGTTAAGTGCAAATGCACACACTGCAAAAATGTATCCTGGTGAGCCCAAGTTTCCATCAAAAGTTGCTCCGTGTGATCCGGAGACAACAAAAACAGGTCTGAGGTGTGCAATTTCAAGAGAATGGGGAAAAAAGAGGGAGAAATAAGAATAAGAAAGAAACATTCCAGTCACACAGTCTCAGCAGGCCTTCATGTCTAATGTCCTTTGAAACTAAAAGTCCAATAAAACAATTATTTGCCTCTTCAAGAAAGGTCAGAGTTTATTTGTAGGCCTTTCTAGCACCAACAACAAATGATATCAGAGAAAAGTCAGCATAATTTATATTACGTTCCTGTACTCCACATTCATCTGTATCACAGAATATGGAGCACCAACTCTGTGTCAGCCACTGAACATGAGTAGTCTAACCCTAAAAATAGCCCTGCAAACTAAGTTTCATCATTCTATCTTACAAATAAAGAAAACCCTAGAATTCAGAGGATAACTTCCAGTTAGAAAGAAATAGACATGGATTTTGAACGTAGATCTATCAGACTACAAAGCTTATGTTCTCCCAGCTACACTGTAGTGCTCTCCCACTGTCTCTCTTCAGTGCAATCAGTAATGCTTGAATGTTCATTGAATATATTTAGTTTTTCAGGGACGCTCTAATCAGAATGATGTTGTAAAAAAAGGATCATGTCACTCTATTGTTTAGAACACACTAAGAAATTCTCATCATATCTAGAATAAAATCCAAATTCTCCTTCATAGCCCACAAGTGATGGGCTGTTACCTAACCCTAAAGCCTCATCTACACCCTCCCCATCACTTGATCTGCTCCAGCCATCCTGACTTTTCTTTCTGTTTTTCAAAGTTCTCCCTATTCCTTCATAGGGTTTTACATTGGTCTTTTGCCTAGAAGGCTCTTCTCATAGATCTTGAAGTGGCTGAAACCTCACTCCTCAGAGGTCAGCTGACAAAGAGGCCTTGTTTATATGTGTGTTTGCTTGTTGACTGTCTCCCGACCTCTGGTATCATATAGTGTCTTGTCTTGTAAACAGGAACCATGTCTCTCATTCATTGTTCTATTCCCATTACTTAGAACAGTGTCTGGTACATAGTAGGTTCTCAATAAATACTGTAGATTGAATTAATGTGTTATTATTAAAAGAGTTCAAAATGTTAAATCATCATCCTTTCCTTGGTTAGTAACATATATTTGGCATTCATAATATATTGAAGGTTAATAATATTAGCATTATCTGATTTTGCCATTTTCATAGCCAATATCAATATTTTTATTACAAGTGCTAATTTTCTCTCATATGTACAGCAATTTTAGATCCAGGACCTGTTTTCAATGTCATTAATAAATTTTTTAAACATGATTTCTTATAAATATTTTATGTTGTTTACAGTTCCTTATTTTGATCATCCAATTTTTGTTACATATTGGAAATAATAAGGTCAAATAACTGCCTGCTTAATGGAATTGACTTATTAGCAAGGTCCCAGTTTAAAAAAATGATGTAAAAATTTGCTGCTAGTTGTCAATACTTCCACCAAGCTTCATTTGCTCATTGGCTCTTAGCCTTTTCCTGCTGATAGGGACACTTGGACACATCCACTTTACATTTATATTTAGTTTTGCACAACACTTTTGACTAATTTTGACAGCTTTGAACTGCCAACCTGAAAATGAAAAATTAAACCTGGCAAAGGCCTACCCTTATAAGGGCCATTTCCAAACTTGAACCCCATTTCTAATTGCTGGGCTTTTATAATGTGCATGATATTTGGAGATAGCATCCTAATCCCACCACTTATTGCCTATATGGACTTTGGTGAAATAATAAAACCCCCCTAACCTCAGATTCTTCACTTGTAAGATGAATTTCCAATAAATAGATTTTGAATCTTTAAGATTTGCATGCAACAGATTTATTTGGCTAGTGCTTTTAGGAATAACACACCCATAAGAGGTGAGAAAAACAGGATTAAACAGAGGGAGATGATCTATGATTCTGTTGCAACAGGACCCTCAGCTGAGCCTACTGAGGATCTGGAGTTGGGAAACCCTTCAGCAATGTTCAAAATTGAGAAGAGGTACAGTCCACATAAATCAGTCATTGGAGGCAAGCTGCCCCCAGGAAGGACCATGATTCTGGAAAGGTGTCATCTTTTGTTGAGAGTACATTTCTTGATAGATAGTCACACAAGAAACTTTGACTGCCAACATTTGGGGACAGCTGGAGGAGGGAGTATAGTTTGGTCCTTAAGTTGGAATCTATGAAGTGTCCTGCAGCATCCACGACATGGGGTTGATCATATTTTCCCAAATCTCTTGTGATTTTGAATGAGATCATGTATGTGGCCAGTATCTAACCTAGTCCCTGGCACTCAACATTCAATAAACAATTGTCATGTGAATGAATGAAAGAATAAATGAATGAACGTTTTACAAATGCCACATTTTGTTCTCAGTATTTACTATTTCCTGTATGCTACTGTCTGTCATGAGTCATGAGTGTCTCCCTTTTGTTCACAAATTGCACAAGCTAAACCTTTTAAGGAAGCGCTACTGGGTGTCCCATGAGGGGCCTGTTGCCATTTCGCAAATCAATCTATTCTCCCATTTCCTTTGATTGATAATCTATACTTCTAAGTCATTAAAGGTTTGAGCCATGTGGGATGAGTTAGTTACATGTTGAATCTCTGAAGAAAGAATTTTGGGGATTTATAGAATTAGGGCTAGGCTGAGAGAAGTCCAAACTTTCACAGAATTAAAAAAATAATCACTTCTATGTTTAAGACGATAGTGCTAACCTAGCAAGGTAATTAAATTATTTCACAGTAGCTGGCAGAAACCATCATGAGATCTGATGGTTTCATAAGGGGTTTCCCCTTTCACTTGGCTCTCATTTTTATTCTTGCCTGCCACCACATAAGATGTGCGTTTCGCCTTCTGCCATAATTGTGAGGCCTCCCCAGCCATGTGGAACTGTGTGTTCCTTAAACCTCTTTTTCTTTATAAATTACCCAGTCACCGGTATGTCTTTATCAGCAGTGTGAAAATGGACTAATATATATGCAAAGCCAGACTATTTATGTGACTGTCAAATTTTCTTTAGAAGAAGCACTCAGAGGCGGGTGTTGAACAATGAGAACACATGGACACAGGGAGGGGAGCATTACACACTGGGGTCAGTGGGGGTGGGGCTAAGCAAGGGACAGTGGAGTGTGGGGAGGCTGGGAGGGATAACATGGGGAGAAATGCCAGTTACAGGTGATGGCGGGGGATGAAGGAAGCAAACCACCTAGCCAAGTATGTATCTATGCAACAATCCTGCATGATCAGCACATGTACCCCGGAACCTAAAGTACA